>NC_088408.1:81466052-81671052 GCF_034236695.1 Oncorhynchus nerka
GGAGGGAGCACAAAGCAGGGTGGGAACAGCTTTGCTGATGCTGGCTGCTCTGTTCTATAGCATGGGCCAAGTCATCTGGTAGCTAGCTAGCTCGGTCGCTGAGGTAATTTATCTGGAGACAAGTGCAAGTGGTTACTGGGGAAATTACTTTATAGGGTTACTTCGGGATTTTGGCGATGTTATCGTCAACATTTAGTACGAAGGAAATTGGAGGTGGTTTCGCGGGGCCAATGCTAATTAGAGTAAGTGTAGTTAGCAATAGTGCTAATGCTAGTTAGCAACTTTCTTCAAACTGCAGGCAGAGACATACAGATGGTATCCACAAGTTCATTTGACTCTGGGGACGTAGATAAAGGGCTTCATTGACAAAATCATGAAGTATTCATTTTAACATAATGGCTGTAATGCATGTAATAAGCAGTCCCTGTTATGTGGTCTGTGTGTAGCAGGTTTCGGGTCAGTGCGAACACCGGGGCCTAACTGCGGTGGCGGTCGGCGCTCGCCTTCTGCCGCCTCATGGCCCGTTGCAGGTGCACATGGGCGGCGTCCCAGGTCTCCTCCGAGCGCTTAAACCATTAGTCCACCGCAGGAGCTTCGATTTGGCTCTGATGACAAGGTGCCAGAACTGGCTGATACACGCACTGGAAGGGAGAGGGGTTAGTGGAGGAGTGGCGGAGAGAGTTTTGTGCAATCTCTGCCCAGGGCATGAACGCCGCCCACTCCCCCGGCCGGTTCTGGTCAAATGCCTGCAGAAACCTACCCACATCCTGGTTTACTCTCTCCACCTGCCTGTTACTCTCGGGGTGAAAATCTGAGGTGAGGCTGACCGAGACCCCCAGACATTACATGAATGCTCTCCAGACCCTGGACATGAACTGGGGACCCCGATCAGAGACTATGTCCTCAGGAACACCGTAGTGCCAGAAGACGTGAGTGAACAGGGCCTCCGCAGTCTGTAGGACCGTAGGGAGACCGGGCAAAGGGAGGAGACGGCAGGACTTAGAAAACCGATCCACAATGACCAGGATCGAGGCAGATCCGTCAGGAAGTCCACCGACAGGTGCGACCACGGCCGTTGTGGAACGGGTAGGGGTTGTAACTTCCCTCTGGGCAGGTGCCTGGGTGCCTTGCACTGGGCGCACACCGAGCAGGAGGAAGCATAAACCCTCACGTCCTTGGCCAAGGTGGACCACCAGTACTTCCCACTAAGGCAACGCACCGTCCGACCGATGCCAGGATGACCAGAGGAGGGTGACGTGTGGGCCCAATAGATCAAACGGTCATGGACAGCAGACGGAACGTACAGGCGCCCAGCTGGACACTGGGGAGGAGTGGGTCCGGATGATACCCCGATAGTCAATACACGGGCGCAGACCTCCATCCTTCTTCTTCACAAAAAATAAACTTGAGGAGTCAGGTGAAGTGGAGGGCCGAATGTATCCCTACCCCAGTGATTCGGAGACATATGTTTCCATAGCTGCCGTCTCCTCCTGTGACAGAGGATACACGTGACTCCTGGGAAGTGCTGCTACTACCAGGAGATTTATCGCACAATCCCCCCGTTGATGGGGTGGTAATTGAGTCGCCTTCAGAGCCAAATCGGCATATTCTGAGGGGATGCGCATTAGGAGACTTGGTCTGGACTTTCCACCGTAGTCGCACCAATGGAAACCCTTAAACACACCCCGAGCACTCTCGTGACCACCCCTTTAGAGCCCTCTGTTGCCACGAAATAGTGGGGCCATGACAGGCCAACCAGAGTAGGCCCAGCACCATGGGAAATGCAGGAGAATCAATAAGGAAGTGACTGATTCTCTCCTTGTGACCCTCCTGCATAACCATGCTTAGTGGAGCGGTGGCCTCCCTAATCAGCCCTGACCCTAATGGTCGACTATCTAAATCAAATCAAATCAAATCACATTTTATTTGTCACATACACATGGTTAGCAGATGTTAATGCGAGTGTAGCGAACTGCTTGTGCTTCTAGTTCCGACAATGCAGTAATAACCAACAAGTAATCTAACTAACAATTCCAAAACTACTGTCTTATACACACACGTGTAAGAGGATAAAGAATATGTACATAAAGATATATGAATGAGTGATGGTACAGAGCGGCATAGGCAAGATACAGTAGATGGTATCGAGTACAGTATATACATATGAGATGAGTATGTAAACAAAGTGGCATAGTTAAAGTGGCTAGTGATACATGTATTACATAAAGATGCAGTAGATGATATAGAGTACAGTATATACGTATACATATGAGATGAATAATGTAGGGTATGTAAACATTATATTAGGTAGCATTGTTTAAAGTGGCTAGTGATATATTTTACATCATTTCCCATCAATTCCCATTATTAAAGTGCTGGAGTTGAGTCAGTGTGTTGGCAGCAGCCACTCAATGTTAGTGGTGGCTGTTTAACAGTCTGATGGCCTTGAGATAGAAGCTGTTTTTCAGTCTCTCGGTCCCAGCTTTGATGCACCTGTACTGACCTCGCCTTCTGGATGATAGCGGGGTGAACAGGCAGTGGCTCGGGTGGTTGTTGTCTTTGATGATCTTTATGGCCTTCCTGGAACATCGGGTGGTGTAGGTGTCCTGGAGGGCAGGTAGTTTGCCCCCGGTGATGCGTTGTGCAGACCTCACTACCCTCTGGAGAGCCTTACGGTTGTGGGCGGAGCAGTTGCCGTACCAGGCGGTGATACAACCTGCCAGGATGCTCTCGATTGTGCATCTGTAGAAGTTTGTGAGTGCTTTTGGTGACAAGCCAAATTTCTTCAGCCTCTTGAGGTTGAAGAGGCGCTGCTGCGCCTTCTTCACGATGCTGTCCGTGTGGGTGGACCAATTCAGTTTGTCTGTGATGTGTATGCCGAGGAACTTAAAACTTGCTACCCTCTCCACTACTGTTCCATCGATGTGGATAGGGGGGTGTTCCCTCTGCTGTTTCCTGAAGTCCACAATCATCTCCTTAGTTTTGTTGACGTTGAGTGTGAGGTTATTTTCCTGACACCACACTCCGAGGGCCCTCACCTCCTCCCTGTAGGCCGTCTCGTCGTTGTTGGTAATCAAGCCTACCACTGTTGTGTCATCCGCAAACTTGATGATTGAGTTGGAGGCGTGCGTGGCCACGCAGTCGTGGGTGAACAGGGAGTACAGGAGAGGGCTCAGAAGGCACCCTTGTGGGGCCCCAGTGTTGAGGATCAGCGGGGTGGAGATGTTGTTGCCTACCCTCACCACCTGGGGGCAGCCCGTCAGGAAGTCCAGTACCCAGTTGCACAGGGCGGGGTCGAGACCCAGGGTCTCGAGCTTGATGACGAGCTTGGAGGGTACTATGGTGTTAAATGCCGAGCTGTAGTCGATGAACAGCATTCTCACATAGGTATTCCTCTTGTCCAGGTGGGTTAGGGCAGTGTGCAGTGTGGTTGAGATTGCATCGTCTGTGGACCTATTTGGGCGGTAAGCAAATTGGAGTGGGTCTAGGGTGTCAGGTAGGGTGGAGGTGATATGGTCCTTGACTAGTCTCTCAAAGCACTTCATGATGACGGAAGTGAGTGCTACGGCGCGGTAGTCGTTTAGCTCAGTTACCTTAGCTTTCTTGGGAACAGGAACAATGGTGGTCCTCTTGAAGCATGTGGGAACAGCAGACTGGGATAGGGATTGATTGAATATGTCCGTAAACACACCAGCCAGCTGGTCTGCGCATGCTCTGAGGGCGCGGCTGGGGATGCCGTCTGGGCCTGCAGCCTTGCGAGGGTTAACACGTTAAAAGGAGAGGCCGCATGTTTTGGTTGCAGGCCGTGTCAGTGGCACTGTATTGTCCTCAAAGCGGGCAAAAAAGTTATTTAGTCTGCCTGGGAGCAAGACACCCGGGTCCGTGACGGGGCTGGTTTTCTTTTTGTAATCCGTGATTGACTGTAGATCCTGCCACATACTTCTTGTGTCTGAGCCGTTGAATTGAGATTCTACTTTGTCTCTATATTGACGCTTAGCTTGTTTGATTGCCTTGCGGAGGGAATAGCTACACTGTTTGTATTCGGTCATATTTCCGGTCACCTTGCCCTGATTAAAAGCAGTGGTTCGCGCTTTCAGTTTCACGCCAATGCTGCCATCAATCCACGGTTTCTGGTTTGGGAATGTTTTAATCGTTGCTATGGGAACGACATCTTCAACGCACGTTCTAATGAACTCGCACATCGGACCAGCGACCAATCTGATTCCACACTGGGATATGTTTCGTATTATCTTGGGTGTGCACAGGGAAGGGCATATCCACAGGAAGAAGGGGAATCCCTAAACTATGAGCAAATGAGCGGTCAGTAAATTTCCCAGCTGCGCCTGAATCTACGAGCGCCTTATGCTGGGAATGCAGGGGACAACTCAGGAAATTTAATCAACACATACATGTGAGCAACAGCGGGCTCTGGGTGAGCCTGGTGCCGACTCACCCGGGGTGACACGATAGTGCCCTGCCTGCTGCCTCGACTCCCTGAGGAACCCCCCCAGCACCGACCAGCAGTGTGCCCTCTGCGGTCACAGATGGTGCAGGGAATCGCCCCCCCCCTCCGGTTAGCCCTAAGTGCAACACCTCCCAGCTCAATGGGAGTCGGAGCGGAGGTGCTGGGGGATGGAATTACAGGCCCCGATCCGGATGTCCGCGGGTAGCCAGCAGGTTGTCCAGCCGGATGGACAGGTCCACCAGCTGGTCCAACGTTTCGGCAGGCCAACTCCCGACGGACGTCCTCGTGCAGACTGCACCGATAGTGATCGATCAGGGCCCTGTCATCCATCCCGCGCTGGCAGCCAGGGTCCGGAAGTCCAAATCAAAATCCTGCACGCTCCTCGTCCCCTGCCTCAGGTGGAACAGACGTTCACCAGACGTTCACTCTGCGTAATGGTCCAACTCCAGGCTTTGCCTGAGAGGCATACGACGAGGGCGGACACGCTCTCACGTCCTGAAGGAGCCGGGTGAACGGTCGCCAGGTAGAGCTCAAGCTGGAGTAGGAACCCCTGGCATCTGGCAGCCGTCCCATCATACACCCTCGGGAGCGCGAGCCGAATCCCGCTGGGACTGGGTGAAGGAGGGGTAGACAGTGGGGCCTGCTGTAGTGGAGCAGGTGGAGGCGCTGGACGACCTCCTCCTCTCTCCCAATGATCCATTGTCTGCAGCACGCAATCCATGGCGGTGCCCAGATGTTGCAATATGGTCGCGTGCTGCTGGACGCGCTCCTCTATCGCCACAGGGAGGGCGTCTGCTCCTGCTGACTCCATTCTTGGTGAGTAATTCTGTAATGTGGTCTGTGTGTAGCTTGTGTAGAGGAGTCAGGCGCAAGACAGCAGATATGAGTAAATAAACGTAATTTACTCAAAATAGACAAATACAATACAATAAAGCAAGCCCACATAACGGACCGTATTACATACAAACAATTACTCACAAACAGACATGGGGGAACAGAGGGTTAAATAATGAGCAAGTAATTGGGGAATTGAAACCAGGTGTTTATTTTTTTATTTTTTTTATTTCACCTTTATTTAACCAGGTAGGCTAGTTGAGAACAGGTTCTCATTTGCAACTGCGACCTGGCCAAGATAAAGCATAGCAAAGTGAACAGACAACACAGAGTTACACATGGAGTAAACAATTAACAAGTCAATAACACAGTAGAGAAAAAAAGGGGAGTCTATATACAATGTGTGCAAAAGGCATGAGGAGGTAGGCGAATAATTACAATATTGCAGATTAACACTGGAGTGATAAATGATCAGATGATCATGTACAGGTAGCGATATTTGTGTGCAAAAGAGCAGAAAAGTAAATAAATAAAAACTGTGGGGATGAGGTAGGTGAAAATGGGTGGGCTATTTACCAATAGATTATGTACAGCTGCAGCGATCGGTTAGCTGCTCAGATAGCTGATGTTTGAAGTTGGTGAGGGAGATAAAAGTCTCCAACTTCAGCGATTTTTGCAATTCGTTCCAGTCACAGGCAGCAGAGTACTGGAACGAAAGGCGGCCGAATGAGGTGTTGGCTTTGGGGATGCTCAATGAGATACACCTGCTGGAGCGCGTGCTACGAATGGGTGTTGCCATCGTGACCAGTGAGCTGAGATGAGGCGGAGCTTTGCCTAGCATGGCCTTGTAGATGACCTGGAGCCAGTGGGTCTGGCGACGAATATGTAGTGAGGGCCAGCCGACTAGAGCATACAATTCGCAGTGGTGGGTAGTATAAGGTGCTTTAGTGACAAAACGGATGGCACTGTGATAAACTGCATCCAGTTTGCTGAGAAGAGTGTTGGAAGCCATTTTGTAGATGACATCGCCGAAGTCGAGGATCGGTAGGATAGTCAGTTTTACTAGGGTAAGCTTCGCAGCGTGAGTGAAGGAGGCTTTGTTGCGGAATAGAAAGCCGACTCTTGATTTGATTTTCGATTGGAGATGTTTGATATGGGTCTGGAAGGAGAGTTTGCAGTCTAGCCAGACACCTAGGTACTTATAGGTGTCCACATATTCAAGGTCGGAACCATCCAGTGTGGTGATGCTAGTCGGGCAAGCGGGTGCAGGCAGCGATCGGTTGAAAAGCATGCATTTGGTTTTACTAGCATTTAAGAGCAGTTGGAGGCCACGGAAGGAGTGTTGTATGGCATTGAAGCTCGATTGGAGGTTAGATAGCACAGTGTCCAATGACGGGCCGAAAGTGTATAGAATGGTGTCGTCTGCGTAGAGGTGGATCAGGGAATCGCCCGCAGCAAGAGCAACATCATTGATATACACAGAGAAAAGAGTCGGCCCGAGAATTGAACCCTGTGGCACCCCCATAGAGACTGCTAGAGGACCGGACAACATGCCCTCCGATTTGACACACTGAACTCTGTCTGCAAAGCAATTGGTGAACCAGGCAAGGCAGTCATCCGAAAAACCGAGGCAACTGAGTCTGCCGATAAGAATATGGTGATTGACAGAGTCGAAAGCCTTGGCAAGGTCAATGAAGACGGCTGCACAGTACTGTCTTTTATCGATGGCGGTTATGATGTCGTTTAGTACCTTGAGTGTGGCTGAGGTGCACCCGTGACCGGCTCGGAAACCAGATTGCATAGCGGAGAAGGTATGGTGGGATTCGA
This sequence comes from Oncorhynchus nerka, assembly GCF_034236695.1. NCBI lineage: Eukaryota > Metazoa > Chordata > Actinopteri > Salmoniformes > Salmonidae > Oncorhynchus > Oncorhynchus nerka. The sequence continues at coordinate 81,473,179 of NC_088408.1, forward strand.
GATGGTCAGTGACCTGTTTGTTGACTTGGCTTTCGAAGACCTTAGATAGGCAGGGCAGAATGGATATAGGTCTGTAACAGTTTGGGTCCAGGGTGTCTCTCCCTTTGAAGAGGGGGATGACTGCGGCAGCTTTCCAATCCTTGGGGATCTCAGACGATATGAAAGAGAGGTTGAACAGGCTGGTAATAGGGGTTGCGACAATGGCGGCGGATAGTTTCAGAAATAGAGGGTCCAGATTGTCAAGCCCAGCTGAATTATACGGGTCCAGGTTTTGCAGCTCTTTCAGAACATCCGCTATCTGGATTTGGGTAAAGGAGAACCTGGAGAGGCTTGGGCGAGGAGCTGCGGGGGGGCCGGAGCTGTTGGCCTAGCCAGGCGGAAGGCATGGCCAGCCGTTGAGAAATGCTTGTTGAAGTTTTCGATAATCATGGATTTGTCGGTGGTGACCGTGTTCCCTAGCCTCAGTGCAGTGGGCAGCTGGGAGGAGGTGCTCTTGTTCTCCATGGACTTCACAGTGTCCCAGAACTTTTTGGAGTTGGAGCTACAGGATCCAAACTTCTGCCTGAAGAAGCTGGCCTTAGCTTTCCTGACTGACTGCGTGTATTGGTTCCTGACTTCCTGAACAGTTGCATACGGGGACTGTTCGATGCTATTGCAGTCCGCCACAGGATGTTTTTGTGCTGGTCGAGGGCAGTCAGGTCTGGAGAACCAAGGGCTGTATCTGTTCTTAGTTCTGCATTTTTGAACGGAGCATGCTTATCTAATATGGTGAGGAAGTTACTCTTAAAGAATGACCAGGCATCCTCAACTGACGGGATGAGGTCAATGTCCTTCCAGGATACCCGGGCCAGGTCGATTAGAAAGGCCTGCTCACAGAAGTGTTTTAGGAGCGTTTGACAGTGATGAGGGGTGGTCGTTTGACTGCGGCACCGTAGCGGATACAGGCAATGAGGCAGTGGTCGCTGAGATCCTGGTTGAAGACAGCGGAGGTGTATTTGGAGGGCCAGTTGGTCAGGATGACGTCTATGAGGGTGCCCTTGCTTACAGAGTTAGGGTTGTACCTGGTGGGTTCCTTGATGATTTGTGTGAGATTGAGGGGCATCTAGCTTAGATTGTAGGACTGCCGGGTGTTAAGCATATCCCAGTTTAGGTCACCTAACAGAACAAACTCAGAAGCTAGATGGGGGCAATCAATTCACAAATGGTGTCCAGGGCACAGCTGGGAGCTGAGGGTGGCCGGTAGCAGGCGGCAACAGTGAGAGACTTATTTCTGAGAGAGTAATTTTCAGAATTAGTAGTTCGAACTGTTTGGGTAAACCTGAAAGTATGACATTACTTTGCAGGCTATCTCTGCAGTAGACTGCGACTCCTCCCCCTTTGGCAGTTCTATCTTGACGGAAGATGTTATAGTTGGGTATGGAAATCTCTGAATTTTTGGTGGCCTTCCTGAGCCAGGATTCAGACACGGCAAGGACATCAGGGTTAGCAGAGTGTGCTAAAGCAGTGAGTAAAACAAACTTAGGGAGGAGGCTTCTAATGTTGACATGCATGAAACCAAGGCTTTTTCGATCACAGAAGTCAACAAATGAGGGTGCCTGGGGACATGCAGGGCCCGGGTTTACCTCCACATCACCCGCGGAACAGAGAAGGAGTAGTATGAGGGTGCGGCTAAGGGCTATCAAAACTGGTCGCCTAGAGCGTTGGGGACAGAGAATAAGAGGAGCAGGTTTCTGGGCATGGTAGAATATATTCAGGGCATAATGCACAGACAGGGGTATGGTGGGGTGCGGGTACGGCGGAGGTAAGCCCAGGCACTGGGTGATGATGAGAGAGGTTTTATCTCTGGACATGCTGGTTGTAATGGGTGAGGTCACCGCATATGTGGGAGGTGGGACAAAGGAGGTATCAGGGGTGTGAGGAATAGGACTAGGGGCTCCATTGTGAACTAAAACAATGATAACTAACCTGAGCAACAGTATACAAGGCATATTGACATTTGAGAGAGACATACAGCGAGGCATACAGTGAACACAGGTGTTGAATTGGGAAAGCTAGCTAAAACAGTGGGTGAGACAACAGCTAATCAGCTAGCATAACAACAGCAGGTGAGATGGCATTGACTAGGCAACTCGGCCGACAGATGAAACAAACAAGCAGAATGGAGTACCGTGATTAATGGACAGTCCAGCGTGCATCAGCTATGTAGCCAAGTGATCAGAGTCCAGGGGGCAGCGGTGGATGGGGCAGGGGGGCTGGGCTGGCGAGTGTTATCCAGGTTAAGAAAACTAACAATGACTAAATAGCTTGTAGCTAGCTAGCTGGTTAGCTTCTGGAGGTTCTTGAGTGTGTTCTAAAAATAAAGATAATAGCGATTCCGTATCACATTGGGTGAAGCAGGTTTCCGGAAGGTATAAACAATTTTTTTTTTAAATCGGGAAGAGATAGAGTACATATGGGCCACTGCGTTTTTGGGACGCGGCGGGACGGTTAGCAGGCCTGTGCTAACAAGCTAACAGATTAGCAGGCCGGGGTAAACAAGGTAGTAGTTAGCGGACCTGGGCTAAACAAGCTAGCAGTTAGCGTGCCGAACTAGCAAGCAAGGAGATAGCGAGGGCTAGAGAGTTAGCCTTTGGAGGACGTCGCGATGGGGTGAGTCTGTTTATTCCTCTTCATGCAGTGATATCGATAGACCGGTCGTAGTCAAGGTATTGTAGCCCAAGAGTATGCTAGGAGCTCTGGCCGGGCTAGCTTCAAGCTACGTGGGTGGAAACGTTAGCCAGGAGTAATCAACCAGGGTTGCTGTTTAGCTCGATAGCTAGTTGCGAAGATCCAGCTGAAGAATGTTCCGTTTGTGGTGGGAATCCGGGGTAAAAAAATAATAATTAGGTCCGTTATGCTCTGGTTAGCGTCGCGTTTTCGAACTGGCGAGAGCTTTCCGAGCTAAAGGTTAGTTGATGACCGCTAGCATAGCTGGTAGTTAGCTGGCTAGCTTCAGTTGAGAGGGTCCGGTTCCGAAGTAAATATAACTACTTTAGGAAAGTAGCTACATTGGCGGGTTGCAGAAGAGTATTTGGAAGCTTAGGTTTAGCAAAATGTTTTTAAGGATATGCGAAGAAAAAATATCAAAAAAATATCTAAAACGAAAAAGAGACTATATTTACAGAGAGACGATACGACAGGACAACTTACTGCTACGCCATCTTGGATTGTGTGTAAGACAAAGACAAATCAAATGGAAAATGAAAAGTGGATATGCAATGGCTAGAAGGCCGATGACGTCGACTCCCGAACGCCGCCCGAACAAGGAGAGGGACTGGCTTCGGCTGAAGTCGTGACAGTCCCTCCAGGATTTCGTGATGTTTTTTTGTGATTTCTGCAGTCAAAAATTCTAGATTTTGAGGCAGCTTTTCTGAAATTTTGCGATACATTTTGCGATGGTTTTTTTTTCACGTTAATTTCATATAAAGCAATAAAAAGTAATGTGCTCAGTTTTAGGACGATTTTAAGCAGAATACATAATACAAAAACAATTAGAAGCATCTAAAGGGCTCAATTTAGTTTATTTTCCTGAACAAACAGCTCTGTCATAATCCACTCACACATTCACTCACACACACCTCTCCTCTCCATCAGGCTTGGGGATTGCTATCAACACGAGATGCACCTCCCATTCCTGCTCACTCACTCTCTCTCTTTCTCTCAAAAAACAAATATATTGAAAGCTGATCAATCGCTCAAAATTGCTTTTGAGGATTAATATTTCTGAAAGGGTCGTAAGGTAGATAAAGAACAAAAAACGTGGTTGATATGTACTATTCCGTGTTTTAGAAATCCAGAAAGATTGTGCTTTCGTGATCCGTATTAAAACGGCAAAGCTGACAAAATGTATTCAGCGCTTTGAGTAGTGCTCTCCATAGACAGACTGGGGAGAGTAGAGTCCCGAGCACCCTACTAAAGCCAAGGTTAGCGGAGTAAAAGTTTGAGTAACATGCCAGTCACCTTGATTCTTTCAGCTCTTGCCACAGTCTTCCCTGCTACCACTTCAGTCATGCTGGTCTGCCGCTGCTGTTGGAACTGTTCTGACAAGTCATTTGGAAATTGTTTTGCATGCTCGTTAGCTGTTATTTATGTTGGCAAATTAGATTGTTTTAGAAGGTTACGTATGTAACCACGGTTATGTGAGCTATATGGATCACTCCAATATATTGGTACACTCCAATATATTGGTATCACTCCGCGGCGGAGGGATACATCCAAGGTGAGGATTTACAGATTTACTGCTGTGTACACCTGTGTCACGGCTGGGGTCCACCCCTATATACAGACCCCATGGCTGCGACACATTCTCTAGGTCATTTTTGAGGCACCTCTAGCACCGTATACGATTGGAGTGATCCATATAGCTCACATAACCGTGGTTACATATGTAACCTTCGTTATGTTTCACTATATTGGATCACTCCAATATATTGGTATACACGTACCAGATTAGTCAGTGCTAGAAGGAACTCGCCAGCCCCCGGCGAAGTCCCAGCGAGGGACCGAGGCGCAGGGGCAGTCAATGTGGAAGGGGGTCCCGTCACAGTCCCCGAATGGGGAGGCGATGCCTAGGACCGCTGAACCAACCTCAGAGGGAGGTGTCACATTTACCCGATAGTACCTAGCAAAGGTGCAAGAGGAAGCCCAGCTGGCCGCAGCACAGATCTCAGCGAGGGGCACTCCTCTCAGTAGAGCCCGAGACGCAGCCACACCTCGTGTTGAATGTGCCACCACAGATCCCAGAACTGGCATGCCAGCCAGGCGGTATACTGTCGTAATCATGTCCACGATCCAGTAAAAGAGCCTCTGCTTTGATAACCCAGCCCCCAGGACTCTCTCACCATAGCAGACAAAGAGCTGATCTGTTGTTCTCACTGACCGTGTCTGCTCCACATAGACAGCCAGTGCCCTCACAGGGCACAGCATGCCAGAGGGAGGCCCAGACTCCCCCACCACTGCCCGGGGGTCGTAGGCAGACAGGATAAAAGGGATGTTCACATGCCTGTTTGACAGAACCTTCGGGAGGAATGAAAGGTTGGGGCGGAGCTGGACGCAGGCGACGAACCCCCTTCATAAACCTGGAGACCAAGGGATGGCGTTCCACTGGCCTGTCCATCCACACCGCATGGCAGGCAGATATAGCGGCCAAATACCTGCTTACTGTAGAGGCTGCCAAGTCCTCATCCAAGCGAGACTACAAGTATTGGAGGACATACTGCAACTCACAAGACTCGGGCACAACCTCAATACCAGTGCACCAAGAGCAGATCAACCACCAGCGCAACTGGTATGCTGCGGTTGTAGCCGGCCCCCTTGCGCTCTGCATGGTGTTCATTAGACCCTCCTGTAGTCCTAACATGGATCATTGGTGCCGTTCAGTGGCCAAGCCCACAGACTAAGGTGGTGCAGCCTCGGATGCCACAGAGTTCCCCCGGCCTGAGAAAGCAAGTCCTGTCTCAGGGGAAGTTGCCCAGACAACAGGGGCAGAAGAAGGCTGAACCAGGGTAGTCTGGGCCAGTATGGGGCTACCAGAAGCAGACAATGCTCTGCCAGTCTGATCCTGTCCAGCACAGTCTGGATCAGGGGAAAAGGGGGGAAAATGCATAAAGCTCCAGCCCTGACCAATCGTGAGCCAGAGCATCCAAGCCCAGAGGTTCCTGGTGACTCCAACATGGAGTACCACAGAGGGCACTGTGCATTGTCCAGGGAGACAAACAGGTCCACCTGCGCCCTCCCGAACTTCTCCCACAGGTGCTGCACCACCTGGGGATGTATTCTTCAGTCTCAAGGTGACATACCCTTCCTCAAGAGCATATCCACTGCCACACTCAGGATGTCAGGTACATGCTCTGCGCATAGAGACGCTAGACAGCCCTGAGCCCAGAGAAGGAGCTCCCGTTCTATAATATTGAGGAGGTGGGACCTCAGTCCACCCTGATGGTTGATGTAGGCCACCACTGTGGTTTTGTCCGTTCTCACCAGGACATGTCTTCCTTTCAGATGTGGAAGGAAAGACCACAGGGCCAGCAGTACAGCTCAGAGCTCTAGTATATTGATGTGCCTGCTGCTCCAATGTGGGTAACCAACAGCCACTGGCCGACCTGCCCTTGGTCACCTCCCCATCCGATTTGGGAGGTGTCATGCTGACCCGGCACATCCTAAGCATCTCCACCCTACCTGAGAGAAAGGAGTGACAGCGCCACCTCAGCAATGCCCTGAGGCCCTGTGCGGTCACCCGCAGCTGGCGGTGACAGTGGCGCTTCGGGTGCAGCAGGTGGGAGGTGATCCACCGCTGAAGAGCCCGGAGATGGAGCACGCCCAGGGAATCAGCAATGAGGCCGCCGTCAGCAAGCCCAACAGGCATTGGAAGGTCAGGGCGGATAACACCCTCCCCTGCCGAAAGTGTTGAGGCAAGATGGATTGCCTGAACCCTTCTGGTGGGCAGGCGTGCTCTCATGAGGACTGAGTCCATTTCCATGCCAATGAAGGCCACCTTCTGGGTGGGCGTCAGATGACTCTTCTTGTCGTTTACAGTAATGCCCAGCCTGCCGATGTGGGTCAGGAGCATGTCTCTGTCTGACAGGACCTGCGTCCAGGTCGGGGCGCAAATCAGCCAATCATCCAGGTAATTGAGGAACAACAATCCTCGGGACGTGAGAGGTGCCAGGAAAGCATCCATGCACTTTGTGAAAGTGAGGGGTGCCAAAGAGGCCAAAGGGAGGAACCATGAATTCGTAAACCGTCCCTTCGAACGTGAATCGGAGGTACTGCCAATGAGCTGGGTGAACAGAAACATGGAAGTATGCATCCCTCAGCTCCAGCGCCACAAACCACTGGTCCCTGGACACGGCCTGCAACACGAAGCTGGGCACAGCATGTGGAACCTCAGTACCTTCAAGTACCCATTGAGGTTGTGGAGGTCCAGAATTGGTAGAAATCCATCGTCTCTTTTAAGAACCACAAAATAAGTGGAGTAGAACCTACCAAGTCATTCTGATGTCTCGATCCTGCGGATGGCACCCTTGTCCAGGAGTGAGGAGCTCTCCAGCCCCAGGTTTTTTTTCAGGGGATCAGCCACATCAACCACCCGAACACCTGGGTCTCCCAGGCACGTCTCTATGGCAGTGACGGTTGACACCATCATACCTGTCACAAAGGGAAGCCATAAGCTCAACCAAGCCAACAAGGCCACGGAGAAGGGTTGTGACCCCCTTGGAAGAATAGGAACCCGGTAAGGGATAAGTTACCCAGTACTTCTGCAAACACAGGGGAAGACCCAAGCAGTAAATACAGCACCATATGGAGTAACGCCCATTAAGGAACCCCAAAGTTAATGTCTCAACATAGTTTTCCGCGATATTCACACTCTGCAGGGGAAAGAACAAGAAAAAACCCTGCAAGATAATTAACAGAGAACCCGCGCCTACAGTGCGGGTTGCAGCATGTTAAAGCAATTCACAACACATACATAGAACAAGCCAGTCGGCAAGTTGTATAAGGTAAATTACAGTTTGTGGCAGCAAGAGCCAAGAAAAAATGTATGTACACTGAGTCGTAGTGTAACATTAAGAAAACACAAGCATGACAAACCACGGGCAGAAGATACAGATCAACTGTGCTCAAGAGGAGGGGCTGGCCATGTGGGCAGCTGCTCCAGGCTTCAAACAGCCAGTGAGTATAATTACCAGTGACGTACCAAGCGAACTTCAGAAAGTTTGTCCCTCAAACCATACGGACATCCGCTGAGAAAATGAAAGAGAACGTGTCGCGGCCATTGGATCTATATATAGGGGCGGACCCAGACGTGACACAGCTGTACACTGGAGTAAATCCTCACCTCGGATGTATCCCTCATTGTACTGTCTGTAAAACCATCAACAATCACCTGTCACCTTCGCACGTGAATACGGTGACAGACCGGTTGAAAAAAACGCTATTGATGTGTGGTTGGATTGGGCCGTTTTCCATGGTAACAATGCAGTAATTGGTCAAAATTACGAACCCGCTATTTGATTGGACCCTTTTATGAGCTAAAAGTGCGGTGCTTGGTCAAAATTGTGAGTTCTCACATAATATGCGCTGTTTGGTCGATTTTGCATTGAATTATGCAATTGCAGAATCTCGGAATCCTGGAGGGACTGAATAAAGAAAACTAGTCCATGGTTGGAAAAGCTATTTGCAGACAGTGATAGATGTGGATGAGGATAATTAGCTACAATGATTCCTATTTAGGAAGTAGGGGATTACCGTTCCGTAAAAATAGCTTGGAGATAGTCTGGTGTATAGATACTAATTATTGATACTGATCGCTGATGATTGATGAGACGCTGTTGTATGGATACTGATCTCCGTCTCTGTATGGATACTGAGAGAAATGAGGTTGTGTTCCAAATGGCACCCTATTCACTGTATAGTGCATTGGTTAAAAGTAGTGCACTATAAATGGAATAGGGAGCCATTTGGGACGCAACTTCTGTCTGTGTGTGGATGCTGATCTGTCTCTGGTATATATGACCTGGGATACGCTAGACAGTTTTAATGACATGAACTTGTTCTGGCAAAACTCTGGCTTTGCATATTAGATTCCAGTAACTTAATCACAACTTTTTGACTTTGTGTAATAGGCAAGCTCTAAAGAGAATGTGGACTCAGCATGTGAAATCGCTGTGCTCGTTTAATTATCCTCTCACCAGGGTATGTTTGTTTGTTTCATAACTTTGATGACATTTATTTGAATGGCTTATATGAAATGCTGGTCACCTCTGTCTGAATGGAAGAGAACATTGTCTGATGGCGCATACTGTGAAATGTTGATTGTGTTTGTTTAGTCTAAGGGAAAGAACTTCACTTGACAAAGGATTACAAAGTTCAGACACACTCCGACAGAGAGACATCCAAGTCTTAAAAAACTAGTCTGAAGCATTAGCTTCTCAATGTAAATTCAGATAACATGCTGGTATAATTTGAATTGTGATGGCAGGAAGCTTGGCCCCAGTGATATACTGAGCCATACGCACTACCCTCTTAGCGCCTTGCGGTCGGAGGCCAAGCAGTTGCCATACCAGGCAATGATGCAACCAGTCAGGATGATCTTGATCGTGCTGCTGTCAAACTTTTTGAGGATCTGAGGACCCATGCCAAGCCCTGTCGATGAGAATGGGGGCGTGCTCGGCCCTCCTTTTCTTGTAGTCCACGATCATCTCCTTTGTATTGATGTCCTTGCATCACACAGCCAGGTCTCTGATCCTCCTCCCTATAGGCTGTCTAATCTTTGTCGATGATCAGGCTTATCTGTTGGGGCGTTATGCAAATTGGAGTGAGTCTAGGGTTACTGATGATGGTGTGAATGTGAGCCATGACCAGCCTTTCAAAGCACTTCATGGCTACAGATGTGAGTGTTATGTCAGTAGTAATTTAGGCAGGTTACCTTCGTGTTCCTGGGCACAGGGACTATGGTGGTCTGCTTGAAACATGTAGATATTACAGACAGGCTGTCTCATCATTGTCGGTGATCAGGCCTACCACCATTGTGTCATCTGCAAATGTAATGATGGTGTTGGAGTTGTGCTTGGCCACACAGTCATGGGTGAACAGGGAGTACATGACGGGACTAAGCACGCTCCCCTGAGGGGCCCCCGTGTTTTAGGATCAGCGTGGCAGATATGTTGTTGCCTATACTTACCACCTGGGGGAAGCCCGTCAGAAAGTCCAGGATCCAGTTGCAAGGGAGGTGTTTAGTCCCAGGGTCCTTAGCTTAGTGATGAGCTTTGAGGTCACTATGGTGTTGAACGCTGAGCTGTAGTCAATGAACAGCATTCTCACATAGGAGGTCCTTTTGTCCAGGTGGGAAAGGGCAGTGTGGAGTGCAATAAAATGTCATCTTTGGGTCTGTTGCGGCGATATCGAAGAGCCCTTACTGCTGCTCGATCATCCTATTTTTCCAACTTAATTGAGGAAAATAAGAACAATCCGAAATTCCTTTTTGATACTGTTGCAAAGCTAACTAAAAAGCAGCATTCCCCAAGAGAGGATGGCTTTCACTTCAGCAGTAATACATTCATGAACTTCTTTGAGGAAAAGATCATGATTATTAGAAAGCAAATTACGGACTCCTCTATAAAACTGCGTATTCCTTCAAAGCTCAGTTGTCCTGAGTCTGCACAACTCTGCCAGGACCTAGGATCAAGAGAGACACTCAAGTGTTTTAGTACCATATCTCTTGACACAATGATGAAAATAATAATGGCCTCTAAACCTTCAAGGTGCATACCGGACCCTATTCCAACTAAACTACTGAAAGAGCTGCTTCCTGTGCTTGGCCCTCCTATGTTGAACATAATAAACGTCTCTCTATCCACCGGATGTGTACCAAACTCACTAAAAGTGGCAGTAATAAAGCCTCTCATGAAAAAGCCAAACCATGACCCAGAAAATATAAAAAATTATCGGCCTATATCGAATCTTCCATTCCTCTCAAATGTTTTAGAAAAGGCTGTTGCGCAGTGCCTTCCTGAAGCCAATCAATGTTTACGAAATGCTTCAATCTGGTTTTAGACCCCATCATAGCACTGAGACTGTACTTGTGAAGGTGGTAAATTACCTTTTAATGGCATCAGACGGAGGCTCTGCATCTGTCCTTGTGCTCCTAGACCTTAGAGCTGCTTTTGATACCATCGATCACCACATTCTTTTGGAGAGATTGGAAACCCAAATTGGTCTACACGGACATGTTCTGGCCTGGTTTAGATCTTATCTGTCGGAAAGATATCGGTTTGTCTCTGTGAATGGTTTGTCCTCTGACAAATCAACTGTACATTTCGGTGTTCCTCGAGGTTCCGTTTTAGGACCACTATTGTTTTCACTATATATTTTACCTCTTGGGGATGTCATTCGAAAACATAATGTTAACTTTCACTGCTATGCGGATGACACACAGCTGTACATTTCAATGAAACATGGTGAAGCCCCAAAATTGCCCTCGCTAGAAGCCTGTGTTTCAGACATAAGGATGTGGATGGCTGAAAACTTTCTACTTTAAAACTCAGACAAAACAGAGATGAAAAACAGCTTCTATCTCAAGGCCATCAGACTGTTAAACAGCCACCACTAACATTGAGTGGCTGTTGCCAACACACTGTCATTGACACTGACCCAACTCCAGCCACTTTAATAATGGGAATTGATGGGAAATGATGTAAATATATCACTAGCCACTTTAAACAATGCTACCTTATATAATGTTACTTACCCTACATTATTCATCTCATATGCATACGTATATACTGTACTCTACATCATCGACTGCATCCTTATGTAATACATGTATCACTAGCCACTTTAACTATGCCACTTTGTTTACTTTGTCTACATACTCATCTCATATGTATATACTGTACTCGATACCATCTACTGTATGCTGCTCTGTACCATCACTCATTCATATATCCTTATGTACATATTCTTTATCCCCTTACACTGTGTATAAGAGAGTAGTTTTGGAATTGTTAGTTAGATTACTTGTTGGTTATCACTGCATTGTCGGAACTAGAAGCACAAGCATTTCGCTACACTCGCATTAACATCTGCTAACCATGTGTATGTGACAAATAAAATTTGATTTTGATTTGATTTGATGCTTGTTCTAGGTCCCAATAAACAAAGAGATCTTCTGTTGAATCTGACAATTATTCTTAATGGTTGTACAGTCGTCTCAAATAAAACTGTGAAGGACCTTGGCGTTACTCTGGACCCTGATCTCTCTTTTTGACAAACATATCAAGACTGTTTCAAGGACAGCTTTTTTCCATCTACGTAACATTGCAAAAATCAGAAACTTTCTGTCCAAAAATGATGCAGAAAAATTAATCCATGCTTTTGTTACTTCTAGGTTAGACTACTGCAATGCTCTACCTTCCGCTACCCGGATGAAGCACTAAATAAACTTCAGTTAGTGCTAAATACGGATGCTAGAATCCTGACTAGAACCAAAACATTTGATCATATTACTCCAGTGCTAGCCTCCCTACACTGGCTTCCTGTCAAGGCAAGGGCTGATTTCAAGGTTTTACTACTAACCTACAAAGCTTTACATGGGCTTGCTCCTACCTATCTCTCTGATTTGGTCCTGCCGTACATACCTACACGTACGCTATGGTCACAAGACGCAGGCCTCCTAATTGTCCCTAGAATTTCTAAGCAAACAGCTGGAGGCAGGGATTTCTCCTATAGAGCTCCATTTTTATTGAATGGTCTGCCTACCCATGTGAGAGAGCAAACTCGGTCTCAACCTTTAAGTCTTTACTGAAGACTCATCTCTTCAGTGGGTCATATGATTGAGTGTAGTCTGGCCCAGGAGTGTGAAGGTGAACGGAAAGGCTCTGGAGCAACGAACCGCCCTTGCTGTCTCTGCCTGGCCGGTTCCCCTCTTTCCACTGGGATTCTCTGCCTCTAACCCTATTACAGGGGCTGAGTCACTGGCTTACTGGTGCTTTTTAATGCCGTCCCTAGGAGGGGTGCGTCACTTGAGTGGGTTGAGTCACTGATGTGATCTTCCTGTCTGGGTTGGCGGCCCCCCCTTGGGTTGTGCTGTGGTGGAGATCTTTGTGGGCTATACTCAGCCTTGTCTCAGGATGGTATGTTGGTTGTTGAAGATATCCCTCTAGTGGTGTGGGGGCTGTGCTTGGGCAAAGTGGGTGGGGTTATATCATTCCTGTTTGGCCCTGTCCAGGGGTATCATTGGATGGGGCCACAGTGTCTCCTGACCCCTCCTGTCTCAGCCTCCAGTATTTATGCTGCAGTAGTTTATGTGTCGGGGGGCTAGGGTCAGTTTGTTATATCTGGAGTACTTCTCCTGTCCTATCTGGTGTCCTGTGTGAATTTAAGTATGCTCTCTCTAATTATCTCTTTCTCTCTTTCTTTCTCTCTCTCGGAGGACCTGAGCCCTAGGACCATGCCTCAGTACTACCTAGCATGATGACTCCTTGCTGTCCCCAGTCCACCTGGCCGTGCTGCTACTCCAGTTTCAACTCTTCTGCCTGTGATTATTATTATTTGACCATGCTGGTCATTTATGAACATTTGAACATCTTGGCCATGTTCTGTTATAATCTCCACCTGGCACAGCCAGAAGAGGACTGGCCACCCCACATAGCCTGGTTCATCTCTAAGTTTCTTCTTAGGTTTTGGCCTTTCAAGGGATGTCACGCCCTGACCTGAGTATTCTTTGTTTTCTTTATTGTTTTGGTTTGGTCAGGTTGTGACATGGGTGATGTATGTGTTTTTGAACTGTCTAGGGTTTTTGTAGGTTTTTGGGGTTGTTTATCATCTAGGTGTTTATATATGTCTATGGTTGCCTAGATTGGTTCTCAATTAGAGGCAGGTGTTTATCGTTGTCTCTGATTGGGAACCATATTTAGGCAGCCATCTTCTTTGGGTATTTTGTGGGTTATTGTCTATGTCTAGTTGCCTGTGTATGCCCATTTATAGTATAGCGTCACGTTCGGTTTGTTATTTTGTATAGTTTGTTTAAGTGTTCTTCGTCTTATAAAAGAAGATGTATTCATATCACGCTGCGCCTTGGTCTCCTCCGTACAACGAACGTGACAAGGGAGTTTTTCCTAGCCACCGTGCTTCTACACCTGCATTGCTTGCTGTTTGGGGTTTTAGGCTGGGTTTCTGTACAGCACTTTGAGATATCAGCTGATGTACGAAGGGCTATATAAATAAATATTATTTTATTTTGATTTGATTTGATATGCAAATTGGAGTGGGTCTAGGGTTTCTGGGATGATGGTGTTAATGTGAGCCATGACCAGCCTTTCAAAACATTTCATGGCTACAGATGTGAGTGCTACGAGTCGGTAGTCATTAAGGCAGGTTATCTTGGTGTTCTTGAGCACAGGGACTATGGTGGTCTGCTTGAAACATGTAGGTGTTACAGACTCGGTCAGGGACAGTTTGAAAATGTAATTGAAGACACTTGCCAGTTGGTCAGAGCATGCTCGGAGTACACATACTGGTAATCCGTCATCCCCTGCGGTGTGACTCGGAGAGCGTGATCACACAGTCGTCCGGAACAGCTGGTGCTCTCATGCATGCTTCATTGTTGCTTTCCTTGAAGCATGCATAGAGTAATTTAGCTCGTCTGGTAGGCTTGTGTCACTGGCCAGCTCGCGGCTGGGCTTCCCTTTGTAGTCAGTAATAGTTTGCAAGCCCTGTCACATCCTACGAGTGTCGGAGCCAGCATAGTAGGATTCAATCTTAGTCCTGTATTGACGCTTCGCCTGTTTGATGGTTCGTCGGAAGGCATCATGTGATTTCTTATAAGTGCCCGGGTTAGAGTTCCGCTCCTTGAAAGCATCATGTCAACCCTTTAGCTCAGTGCAGATATTGCTTGTAGTCCATGACTCCTGGTTGGGGTATGTATGTACTGTCATTGTGGAGACGACATCATCGATGCACTTATTGATGACGCTATGGTATACTCCTCAATGCCATCTGATGAATCCCGGAACATATTCCAGTCTGTACTAGCAAAACAGTCCTCTAGCATAGCATCTGCTTCATTTGACCACCTCTGTATTGAGCGAGTCACTGGTACTTCCTGCTTTAGTTTTAGCTTGTAAGCAGGAATCAGGAGGATAGAATTATGGTCAGATTTGCCAAATGGAAGGCAAGAGAGAGTTTTGTACTCTGTGTGTGGAGTAAAGGTGGTCTAGAGCTTTTTTCTCTCTTCTGGTTGCTCATGACCTGACCTTGGCCCACATTCCTCACTAATCCACAGCTATCCACCTTTATCAGTGACCGCAACCATTTGATTCCGCAACCATCCCTTACTTAGTAATTCTCCAAGTCAATGGTTCATATCCACCATTGATTGACCTCACCATACACATTCCTCCAACATAACCATTAACTTCTGGTGTAGAACGTATTTCAAATGACAACCCAACAGTCCCTCCCATTTGAATAGTAATTCCGTAGTAATTCCACAGATCTCCTCTCCAGTCACATTCCGCTTTCCCAAATCCCTGTAACGTTAAATGCCTTTTTGGGACTCTACAGAATACACTTATGTCGGTCCTGCCAGACTCTGCAATTAACACCCTTATGACAACATTCTGTCTCAAACACATGCCCCGTATGTACTTCGCCTCTGACCACAAATACATTTGTACATGCATCCTTCCATCTAACCCATAACACGTTAATCACTACTGCTAGTCCACCTATATAATTGTAAACATACTAAAACATGCTCCAGTCAATTAGTCCATTTCCAACAATCCCTCCTCTGGAACAAGGATCCCTCACATGTTCCACAACACCTAGAAAATATTGACTTGAACAGGAAAATACATGTTTAATAATTTCACACCACCCTTGAAAATGAGGTTGGGCAAGAACCGTCCATCGGTTTAATGCCAATGGAATGCTAGTCTCCATGCCAGTCTCCTTCATATTCATCCTCTGGTGTCAAAGCAAGACACAGACTATGAGCCTTGTACATGATGAATTGTACTGTATCATCCGATGACATGGTAAAACAACAACCCCTACTATCAATGTCCCCCTCAAGATTAGCCCAAGCTACCATCTAGTGGGTTCTCTAATAACCTCCCTCTCGGAGGACACTAAAAGATAAGGTTTTCTGGAAGGAAACCCTCCCAAGACTCAATAAATTCGAGCAGTGCACCCTCAGCTTCATTTGTGTTCTCCTCACAGTTTAGGGGCAGCACTCTCTCTCTCTTTCTCTCCTTTTCAAATCATAATTAAAACACTTGATAACTTATCAAACCCAAATTTAGAATGACAGTCCTTAGTGCTTCACATTGAGTCTATCACCCTAATTCGAGACCCTCAACTTAGCAGACACTTAGCACACAGTATGTACATTTACAGACAGGGAAAATATATAGACAGTATATACTACTCATTTACCAGTATTACCTTTTCTCATTACGGCCCGTTTATCCCTGTCTTACACTGTCACGAGTGTCATGTTTGTCACGAACCGGCTCAAAGCCTGTAACAAAAGGGAGACAACGTGGAGATAAGGAGTAACAAAACATATATTTATTAAATAAAGAAAACTAAGTACAATATACAATGGTGTGTGTAATCAGTAATCAGTAGTGTAAGTGAGTGTTTTGCATGCATGAGTGTGATAATGCAGGGTGTTGAAAGGTGCCAAAGCAAACAACCAAAAACCACCAAGATACACAACAAAATCTAGAAAGGTGTTTGCATGGAGAGAGTCTCCTCCATGAATGGGAAAGTGGTGTATTTATCCTGGGAGACACCGGGCCCAGGTGTTTCCCATGTAGCTGACGACCCTCCCAACTCTGCCCACCGGCATCCTAATATGGAAACAAGAACAAAGAGAGAATACGGCAGACAGAGTGGAAGGGTTGTCACGTGTTAATGACAGATGGGTATATCTATTACCATACATTTCCCAGTGTGCAGACCTCCATAATCAACCTGATACTCCAAATAAACAGTTTAAGGAACCCTAAATCAATTTACGGGCACAGTTGACCCCCCCTCCCCTTTCCGTCACTCGTCTTCTGGCGTATCTTCATTTTCTTCTTCAGATAGCATGACAGTTCATCTTCCCAACATAACTCATGGCTGTCACAGTTGATGGCCCTTAACAATATCTGGGGAATAATCTGATTTTCCCAAGCACCCGAATCTCTCACCTGAGCAGCCACCACCATTCTGTACAGTCCATTCTGTCTGGTCCATTTTCCCACCAGTGCACCAGCAGCATAAGAGAAGTTTGGACGTGATCTCTCTACGTGCTCACTTCACATGCATGGTCTCAGGACTCATGCAACACTCCTGCCGCTCGTACACAGGTTGCTGGCTTGGACTCAGGTCTCAGTAGAGGTGGTGCAGGACAGGGCCGTATTGAAACCCATTTTAGCCATTCCTTCAACCAGTTAGGGGGGTGAAGCTCACACTCGTCATATTATTCCTTCCATGCGTATAGATACAAGCATTTCTGATTCAGAAAATCTAAACAACTATTTACCGTATGACAACTTATTACCTTCCCAATTTTCTTCTTACAAAATTCCTAACACAAATGTCGAAGAGCATACCAACACACTGTTGAAACCATTTCCAAATTGGCTTATACTCCCTCATCATACTGGCGACCTCGCTGCAGAGTTATAGGGTCAGGGAGTTCAGAGAGTTAACCCTGACCATACAGCAGACCCAATCTGGTGAGATTTGTGTTGATACAAAAACAATAACAAGAATAACCAAGAACATCAATGCACTTCTTAATGTTGTACCTAAATCTCACTCAGTGTCTTTATCATGTCTAGTGAGGTTGATCAGGTCTCAACAGAATGTCAGGACAAAGGTCATTCAACACCATTCATTATTTTCTTTCCCTGGATTTCAGTGTAGGCAGTCATTGTTAATAAGAATTTGTTCTTAGCTGACTTGCCTAGTTAAATAAAGGTAAAATAAATAACAACTTCAGAAACCATTTTAAAAACCATTCAAACATTTCCATCCTTCTGCGTACACAGTTTACAACCTAATTAAAAAAGATAATACACAATAAATCAAACACGTATTAACACCACTATAAAATATTCATAAGAGAGATAAATAACAACTTCAGAAACCATTTTATCCTCTCCTGTAAGATTAAAAAGATAATACACATTAGTAGCATTAGTATTCACTATGCTACATTATAAAATACACTGTACTACCGTGCCCTTCATGGAGAGTCCGAATGATAACCCCAATGCTTTCGCTTGACAGAATAGCTTTCTCAAAACTCTACTAACAATTACTCACAATATTAACTTCACTCTAATATCTCATGACCCCGTCTCCCTTTCGTCAATTCTATAAATATATTTCAGAATAAGACAAAATAAAATGTCTCACGACATAAAACAAATAAAAAAACCTGAGCTTGCAAGGAGTGTTTGGCCGTGCCAATTCTAACTTATTACCTTTTAGAATCCATTCTCCTGGCATTTCGCATAGATTCTTCCAACCCCAAAATTGGTTCCACACCTGTCGCCATGTAACATTATCTGGGTATTGTTAGCAGGCCTTTCTAATCGACCGGGCCTGGGTATTCTGGAAGGATATTGACCTCATCCTGTCAGTCGAGGATGCCTGGTCGTTCTTTAAAAGTAATTTCCCCACCATCTTAAATAAGCATGCCCCTTTAAAAAAAGGTAGAACTAAGAACAGCTTGGTTCACTCCAGAACTGACTGCCATTGACCAGCACAAAAACATCCTGTGGCGGACTGCAATAGCATTGAATAGTCCCTGCGATATGCAACTGTTCAGGGAAGTCAGGGACCAATACACGCAGTCAGTCAGGAGAGCAAAGGCTAGCTTCTTCAAACAGAAATTTGCATCCTGTAGCTCTAACGCCAAAAGGTTTTGGGACACTGTAAAGTCCATGGAGAACAAGAGCATCTCCTCCCAGTTTCCCACTGCACTGAGACTAGGTAACACGGTCACCACTGATAAATCCATGATAATTGAACATTTCAATAAGCATTTCTCTGCGGCTGGCCATGCTTTCCATCTGGCTACCCCAACCCTGGCCAACAGCTCCGCCTCTCCCGCAGCTACTTGCCCGAGCCTCCCCAGCTTCTCCTTCACCCAAATCCAGATAGTAGATGTTCTGAAAGAGCTGCAAAACCCCTACAAATCAGCCGGGCTAGACAATCTGGACCCTCTCTTTCTAAAATTATCTGCCGAAATTGTTGCAACCCCTATTACTAGCCTGTTCAACCTCTCTTTCGTATCGTCTGAGATTCCCAAAGATTGGAAAGCTGCCGCGGTCATCCCGTTCTTCAAAGGGGGTGACACTCTAGACCCAAACAGCTACAGACCTATATCTATCCTACCCTGTCTTTCTAAGGTCTTCGAAAGCCAAGTTAACTTCTTGCATCGAGCCATCCCAGATCCGGTATCGTGACTACAGCCTCAAGCTCATTATCATAACGCAACGTTAACTATTCATGAAAATCGCAAATGAAATGAAATTAATCTATTTGCTCTCAAGCTTAGCCTTTTGTTAACAACACTGTCATCTCAGATTTTCAAAATATGCTCAACCATTGCAAAACAAGCATTTGTCTAACAGTATTGATAGCTAGCGTAGCATTTAGCGTTAGCATTCAGCAGGCAACATTTTCACAAAACCAGAAAAGCATTCAAATAAAATCATTTACCTTTGAAGAACATCGGATGTTTTCAATGAGGAGACTCTCAGATAGCAAATGTTCAGTTTTTCCTGAAATATTATTTGTTTAGGACAAATCGCTCCATTTTCTGCGTCACGTTTAGCTACGAAAAAAACCTGTATCCAGGTGTTAGAGGAAATTATAATTTAGATGATCAATTATGTATACATTAATGATTAGAACCATTTATGCTAATACTATTATGTTATGATTTGAAAAGTATGGGTTTTTTAGTTGAACTGTTACTGAAAATGTAAGCAGAAATGAATTGTGTCTGTGTCTCCTGGGAAAGTTTAAGAAGGAGGGATAAGATAGTTTTTCAAACAGATAAGAATGTTTTGGTTGGATTCCATTAGTGGAGAGAAGTATAACCTTTAGACAGGTTGGAATGTAGTTTATGAGGGGAGTGAAACTATCTCCAGGACCGAATACTACGCCATTGTAAGGCTGGGAGAGGGTGTGAAACTGATGACGTCATTTTATGTATTCTTTCTTTAAAATGTAATGTTCTTTGTATTTTGGGTCAGTACTCATCAAGAATAAATGCTGAACTTGTTTTTAAGACTGGTCTCTTGCTAATTCATGCAAATGATAAACTTTCAAATTATCATGAATTAGAAATGAGTGTGAATTGAATTGGTTTTGTCAACAAAACATAAAGGGATTTAGAATTCCTCTATCACCAGGATTGTGTAAATATATCCGCAAGCTCATTAGCATAACACAACGTTAACTATTCATGAAAATCGCAAATGAAATGAAATTAATCTATTTGCTCTCAAGCTTAGCCTTTTGTTAACAACACTGTCATCTCAGATTTTCAAAATATGCTTTTGAACCATAGCTAAACAAGCATTTGTGTAACAGTATTGATAGCCTAGCATGGGATTGTGCCTGTCTTTCAGCATGCAACATTTTCACAAAAACCAGAAAAGGATTCAAATAAAATAATTTACCTTTGAAGAACTTCAGATGTTTTCAATGAGGAGACTCTCAGTTAAATAGCAAATGTTCCGTTTTTACAAAAAATATTATTTGTGTCGACTAATCGCTCCGTTTTGTTCATCAAGTTTGGGTAAGAAAAAAAAAAGAAAAATATTAAAACGAGAACTTTTTTCAAAATTAACTCCATAATATCGACAGAAACATGGTAAACCGATGTTTAGAATCAATCCTCAAGGTGTTTTTCACATATCTATCGACGATAAATCCTTCGTGGCAGTTGACTTTCTCTTCTGAAGAAATGGAACGCGCATGGACCTACAGATTACGCAATAATTTCGACACAGGACACCGGGCAGGACACCAGGTAAATGTAGTCTCTTATGGTCAATCTTCCAATGATATGCCTACAAACACGTCACAATGCTGCAGACATCTTGGACGAACGGCAGAGCGCATAAGCTCGTTCACAGCATATTCACAGCCTTATAAGGAGACGATAGTAAAACAGAGCGTCAAAAATCCTGCTCATTTCCTGTTTGAAGTTTCATCTTGATTTCGCCTGTAAGATCAGTTCTGGGGCACCCACAGATAATATCTTTGCAGTTTTGAAAACGTCAGAGTGTTTTCTTTCCAAAGCTGCTGGCAATTATATGCATAGTCGAGAATCTTTTCGTGACAAAATATTGCGCTTAAAACGTGCACGTTTTTTAATCCAATAATGACATAGCACCCCCATATGTTGACGAGGTTAACAAACAGATTACTGACCATTTCGAATCCCACCATACCTTCTCAGCTATGCAATCGGGTTTCCGAGCTGGTCATGGGTGCACCTCAGCTACGCTCAAGGTTCTAAACAACATCATAACCGCCATCGATAAGAGACATTACTGTGCAGCCGTATTCATCGACCTGGCCACGGATTTCGACTCTGTCAATCACAACATTCTTATTGGCGGACTCGACAGCCTTGGTTTCTCAAATGATTGCCTCGCCTGGTTTACCAACTACTTCTCTGATAGAGTTCAGTATGTCAAATCGGAGGGCTTGTTGTCTGAACCTCTGACAGTCTCTATGGGTGTGCCACAGGGTTCAATTCTCGGGCCGACTCTCTTTCCTGTATACATCAATGATGTTGCTCTTGCTGCTGGTGATTCTCTGATCCACCTCTACGCAGACGACACCATTCTGTATACTTCTGGCCCTTCCTTGGACACTGTGTTAACTAACCTCCAGACGAGCTTCAATGCCATACAACTCTCCTTCCGTGGCCTCCAACTGCTCTTAAACGCAAGTAAAACTAAATGCATGCTATTCAATCGATCACTGCCCGCACCTGCTCGCCCGTGCAGCATCACTACTCTGGACTGCTCTGACTTAGAATACGTGGACAACTACAAATACCTGGGTGTCTGGTTAGACTGTAAACTCTCCTTCCAGACTCACATCAAACATCTCCAATCCAAAATTAAATCTAGAATCGGCTTCCTATGTCGCAACAAAGCATCATTCACTCATGCTGCCAAACATACCCTCGTAAAACTGACCATCCTACCGATCCTCGACTTCGGTGATGTCATTTACAAAATAGCCTCCAACACTCTACTCAACAAACTGTATGCAGTCTATCACAGTGCCATCCGTTTTGTCACCAAAGTCCCATACACTACCCACCATTGCGACCTATACGCTGTCGTTGGTTGGCCCTCGCTTCATACTCGTCGCCAAACCCACTGGCTACAGGTTATCTACAAGTCTCTGCTAGGTAAAGCCCTGCCTTAGCTCAGCTCACTGGTCACCATAGCAGCACCCACTTGTAGTACGTGCTCCAGCGGGTTTATCTCACTGGTCACCCCCAAAGCCAATTTCTCCTTTGGTCGTCTTTCCTTCCAGTTCTCTGCTGCCCATGACTGGAACGAATTGCAAAAATCTCTGAAGCTGGAGACTCACATCTCCCTCACTAGCTTTAAGCACCAGCTGTCAGAGCAGCTCACAGATCACTGCACCTGTACATAGCCCATCTGTAAACAGCCCATCTATCTACCTACCTCATCCCCATACTGGTATTTATTTATTTATTTATTTTGCTCTTTTGAACCCCAGTATCTCTACCTGCACATTCATCTTCTGCCGATCTACCATTCCAGTGTTTAATTGCTATATTGTAATTACTTCGCCAACATGGCCTATTTATTTCCTTAACTTACCTCATTTGCACTCACTTTTTGTTTTCTTTTGTTCTACTGTATTATTGACTGCATGTTTTGTTTATTCCATGTGTAACTCTGTGTTGTTGTTCATGTCGAATTGCTACGCTTTATCTTGGCCAGGTCGCAGTTGTAATTGAGAACTTGTTCTCAACTAGCCTACCTGGTTAAATAAAAGGTGAAATTAAAAAATAAATTAAAAAGCCACTATCTTAATATGTACATACAGTATATTAGGCTACAGACAATATGTTCCTCCACCATATGAGTCATAGAAATTACGATCTTGCTTTTGGGCTTTCCGGCAGTCTTTGTGGTTTTATATGTGGGCAGCCTAAATTGTACAATTGTAAACTAACAAATAATTATTCAAGTTAGAACCCATGTATATTAGTTAATATACAGCACCAATGACATAAATATCAGACAAGTTCCATTATCTGTTATCTGGACTTTAACTCTCTTAACTAAATGCATTATGCCAGTAGCCATGGCTTTTTGGGAGCCCTAAGCAAGATTTTTTATTTTTTTATGATTTTTTGCAAAACATTTTATTGCCCGCCCTCTTGGTGGTGTAGAGAAAATGCTACATTTTAAAGTTTATTTCCCGCAATACTAAAAAAACATCATGGGGAGAAGAGAAAATGATCAGAGAGCATCCATAATTTGTGTCTATAACACCAGGAAAATATTCTACGCCATCATGAACAGCAGATTACTGCACTTTGTCTGTGAACACAATGTCCTGAGTAAAAAAAAGTCAAATTGGACTCCTACCACATTATCGAACATCTGACCATATTTATATCCAACTGATAAACATGTAAATAAACATTAAAAAAAAAAATTTAAAAAAAAAAAATCCTGCTTTGTAGATGTCCCAATTTAAAAAATAAAAAAAAAATGGCATGAAGGCCTTTTACTGAAATGAATTGAAAGTGGTGTGGGTGGAAAAACATATGTCATCAAACGATTTAAGCAACATTATTTTGTTATTCTCTAATGCTTTGAAAATGCTTGAGAATAATACTATTCAACCGGTCATTTTCCACAGCTGTCCAGCTGTCCTTTACATACCGCACAGAGGAGTGATTTATTACTGGCTCCATATATTCAGGGCAGTAAAACACCAAGCCAGGCTCAATTCTCATTTTGTCTGTTTAGGCTCTAAAGATCTTATCACACTTCTTTCTTACACACATAGGCTGTGAGAACTGGTTAGAACCTGTTCTTGTTTATACTATTCTTCTAAGGGAGTGGAGCCAATTATCCCTTATCTCTTTTGTAAAGCTTACCTCCCTCTAGGAGGGGTAAACAGCTCTTTGTGTAGATGAAGTATATAAAGACGGCGTGACTTGTAAATAATCAAGTTACTCTCTGACTTTATTATTAGAGGGAACTTCCTTGCAATTGCCTGAAAAAACTCTTATAAACTGGAAAATTAACTGCCTGATCATTGGAACGAGTTTTTTCTCAACAAAATCAATGTCAAGTCAAAATGAGATAAAGATACAGATTTATTTTGCCAAGGGAGTGGAGTAAAACAGGGGAACAACTTGAACTGAAATCTATTTCATATCTATTTAAATGAATTGGACAAAGCGCTTGTGCAATCAACAGCCCCCGTCTCACTGTTAATGACACAGAAATAAAATGCCTCCTGTATGCAGACGATCCGGTACTGCTGTCCTCCACAAAACAGAGGCTACAGCAACAATTAGATAATCTGCATCAGTTCTGTCAGACCTGGGCACTGACTGTCAATCTAAAAAAGACAAACATGATGATATTCCAGAAAAGGTCCAGATGTTTCAGTAAAAATAAATAATCTGTGATATTGTGTGGGCTATAGCAATGTTGTATTAGTTTGCTAGGTTTTGAAGTAGGTGTATCTAGCTGTCTTATTTGTATTTGTTCAATGCCTCAATTTATTTCATAAACTAATTTGTATTTGTTCAATGCCTCAATTGATTTCATAAACTGTATTGCATATATGCTGTAGGTTCAAATCTTCAGGATTCATCATCTTGGGTTGATTTGAACCTACAGCATATATGCAATACAGTTTATGAAATCAATTGAGGCATTGAACAAATACAAATTAGTGGATAGGTGGCCCAGTGGAATCCAGCTGTTTGTTCTCCATCTTTACCTTGCCCCATTCTCTGGGGCAAGGCTAGATATTGACTCCGTCAATCACCACATTATTATCGGCAGACTCAACAGCCTTGGTTTCTCAAATGACTGCCTCGCCTGGTTCACCAACTACTTCTCAGATAGAGTTCAGTGTGTCAAATCGGAGGGCCTGTTGTCCGGACCTCTGACAGTCTCTATGGGGGTGCCACAGGGTTCAATTCTCGGGCCGACTCTCTTCTCTGTATACATCAATGATGTCGCTCTTGCTGCTGGTGATTCTCTAATCCACCTCTACGCAGACGACACCATTCTGTATACTTCTGGCCCTTCTTTGGACACTGTGTTAACTAACCTCCAGACAAGCTTCAATGCCATACAACTCTCCTTCCGTGGCCTCTATCTGCTCTTAAATGCAAGTAAAACTAAATGCATGCTCTTCAACTGCTGCCAGCACCTGCCCGCCCATCCAGCATCACTACTCTGGACGGTTCTGGCTTATATGTGGACAACTACAAATACCTAGGTGTCTGGTTAGACTGTAAACTCTCCTTCCAGACTCACATTAAGCATTTCCAATCCAAAATTAAATCTAGAATCAGCTTCCTATTTTGCAACAAAGCATCCTTCACTCATGCTGCCTAACATACCCTCGTAAAACTGAACATCCTACCGATCCTCGACTTCGGCGATGTCATTTACAAAATAGCCTCCAACACTCTACTCAACCAATTGGATGCAATCTATCACAGTGCCATCCGTTTTGTCACCAAAGCCCAATATACCACCCAACACTGCGACCTGAATGCTCTCGTTGGCTGGCCCTTGTTTCATACTTGTCGCCAAACCCACTGGCTCCTGGTCATCTACAAGTCTTTGCTAGGTAAAGCCCCACCTTATCTCAGCTCACTGGTCACCATAGCAGCACCCACATGTAGCACGCGCTCCAGCAGGTATATCTCACTGGTCACCCCAAAGCCAATTCTTCTTTTGGCCGCCTTTCCTTCCAGTTCTCTGCTGCCAATGACTGGAACAAACTGCAAAAATCACTGAAGCTGGAGACACATCTCCCTCACTAGATTTAGGCACCAGCTGTCAGAGAAGCTCACAGAACACTGCATCTGTACATAGCCCATCTGTAAATAGCCCATCCAACTACCTAATCCCAATACTGTATTTATTTATTTATCTTGCTTCTTTGCATCCCAGCATTTCTACTTGCACATTCATCTTCGCAACATCTACCATTCCAGTGTTTAATTGCTATATTGTAATTACCTCGCCACCATGGCCTATTTATTGCCTTATCTCCCTTATCGCATCTCATTTGCACATTTCCCTTATCGTACCTCATTTGTATATAGACTTTTTCTACTGTATTAATGACTGTATGTTTGTTTATTCCATGTGTAACTCTGTGTTGTTGTTTTTTGTTGCACTGCTTTGCTTTATCTTGGCCAGGTCGCAGTTGTAAATGAGAACTTGTTCTCAACTGGCCTACCTTAGGGATAGGGGGCAGTATTTTCCCCTCCGGATGAAAATTAATGCCCAAAGTAAACTGCCTGTTACTCAGGCCCAGAAGCTAGGATATGCATACAATTGGTAGATTTAGATAGAAAACACTCTAAAAACTGTTACACTTTCAAAAACCGTTACAATAATGTCTGTGAGTATAACAGAACTTATTTGGCAGGTGAAACCCCGAAGACAGACCATCCAGGGGGGAAAAAAATCGAGGTCATAGTATTGGTTTTCTATTGAAAGCCCTACTTAATAGGAACCTGGTTGCAGTTCCAATGGCTTCCACTAGTTGTCAACAGTCTTTTCAAATTGGTTGATGTTTTTCTTTTGAGAAATTAAGAAGTACAGCTGTTCTTTGTGAGTGTCATTCCAAGTGGCACTCACAATCACTCTACTGTTTGGTGCCCAACAGAACTGGAACGTGCTTCACCTTGGTTTTTATCCGGGATTGAACACAGTATATTCCATCTAAAATTGTATCGATTATTTACGTTTTAGGATACCTGAGGTTGGATTAGGAACATTGTTTGAAATGCTCGGACCAAGTTTACAGGTAACTTATTAGATACTTTGTAGTCATGTTGGGCGAGTTGGAACCGGTGTATTTCTGAATCAAACGCGCCAAATAAACAAGGATTAACAAGAAGTGAAGCTTTATTTTGATGTATTTCACTTATATTTTCGGTTATTTTGAATATTGATATTTCTGTAGTTTGAATTTGGCGCTCTGCAATTTCACTGGATGTTGTCAAATCGATCCCGCTAACGGGATTGGCGCGGGAAGGGATCACTAACAGGTTTTCCATCTTTCAACCTCTCTTCTTCAGACCTTAGTGAGTGTCTTCATCAAAGCAGGGACCGAGAGACTGAAAAACAGCTTCTATCTCAAGGCCATCAGACTGTTAAACAGCCACCAGTAACATTGAGTTGCTGCTGCCATACATAAAAAAATGTGTCACTAGCCACTTTAAACAATGCCACTTAATATAATGTTTACATACCCTACATTACTCATCTCATATGTATATACTGTACTCTATACCACCTACTGCATCTTGCCATCTTTATGTAATACATGTATCACTAGCAACTTTAAACAATGCCACTTAATATAATGTTTACATACCCTACATTACTCATCTCATATGTATATACTGTACTCGATACCATCTACTGCATCTTGCCTACGCCGTTCTGTGCCATCACTCATTCATATATCTTTATGTACATATTGTTCATCCCTTTACACTTGTGTGTATAAGGTAGCTATTGTGAAATTGTTAGGTTAGATTACTCTTTGGTTATTACTGCATTGTCGGAACTAGAAGCACAATCATTTAGCTACACTCGCATTAACATCTGCTAACCATGTGTATGTGACAAATCAAATTTGATTTGATTTCAATGACATACATTACATACATTCAATATGAGAATATATTCACGTCAGTCTGGCTACAGTGGAACAAGTGATTTCAAAGATGCAAATGAAATGTTTTTATAATGTTCAACACTTACTGCATGGGAAAGTTCTGCAGGAGAACTAAGCACCACCATCGCCTAATTTGCTGCATGCTTTCCTTTGAAAAAGAAAATCACACAATTTATTTCCAATAGTGATGGAGAATTTCATAATTTATACATATCTCAGTGAAATCACACTGTGCTTCCATTGCAGTGTACAGAGCGTACTGTAAGAGTAGGTTGTTAACTTTTATAGTTATGATAACAACAACAATAATGATAATAGTAAATAATAATAATAGTACCACCCCCCTCCAGGAATATATTTCAGGATGTAGAGGACATCCCCCCCAAAGTCACAGCAGGTCACATCAGCGTCCAGCTCTGCAGGAGTTTGATGTATGAATTGTGTATGTAGGTTAAAAACTGTCGGAAATAGGTCCCAAAAAGTGTCAAGAATAAAAAACATGAAAAAGTATGAGCAATAACAATATAGAGTGCTTTGCATGCTGCAAGCACAGAAACAATAATAACGTATATGTTATAACAACAGAAAATAGGAGTAATATATTATACTGAATAGCCAGCATCATACCATCAAAACAAACACCCCACAGTTGTTTGAGAAACCTTGCTTTGGTAGGCCCTGTGGTGTGAACAAGGTACAATTTTCAATAAAGGAATGACAATCAAATGGTACAGTTCAGTGGAATAATTTAAAGAAATATCTAACCTGAACATCATCCACACCAAATGTTTAAAACTTCTTATGGGCAGGTGGGACGATAACGTCCCACCTGGCCAACATCCGATGAAATTCAAAAATACCATATTCAAATATTTTACATTCTTGAAAATATATGCGTTATACATCAAAATAAAGCTTAACTTCTTGTTAATCCAGCCGCTGTGTCAGATTCCAAAAAGGCTTTACGGCGAAAGCAAACCATGCGATTATCTGAGGACAGAGACATGAAAATCATATTTCAACCAGGCAGGTGCGCCACAAAAGTCAGAAATAGTGATATAATTAATGCCATACCTTTGAAGATCTTCTGTTGGCACTCCAAAATGTCCTAGAGACATCACAAATGGTCCTTTTGTTCGATAATGTCCTTCTTTATGTTTCGCCTGCCATATCAGTTCTGTTATACTCATAGACATTATATTAACAGTTATTAACAAATTAACAGAAACTCTAGAGTGTTTTCTATCCAAATCTACCAATTATATGCATATCCTAGCTTCTGCGCCTGAGTAACAGGCAGTTTACTTTAGGCACGCTTTTCATCCGGAGGTGAAAATACTGCCCCCTACCCAAGAGAGGTTAAGGGCCACTGGGTGCTTTCAAGGGGTTGTTGCCGGGCAATAGCAACAATGAAAGTGTGTGGCATTTCTACAACTGAAGCCAAACTTTATGATTGTGAACTCTGAAAGACAGGAATAGCAGTAAAGTAACAGGTTATAACATTTAATTAAATACACTGATGTAACTGAAAAAATAGGGCAAATCAAAAAATGCGAACTTCAAATATATTCAATTAACAAAAGAAATAGTACCTCTGTGCCTCACTGAAGCATGACCTTTGATGCGGTTGTTGACCATATATTGTTCAGCCTTATATGTGCAGAAGGGGCAGTGATGAAGTTGACTGCTGCTACATTTTTCATTCTGGAACTCTCGCCCTCCATTAACACACTAACACTTAGTCCTGCATGTTGGAGCTCGGAGCTCTCAATCGGAAAATCTAGGATTGAACCCAATCCCAATTTTAACTACGTCACCCTCTGTCTCTCTTTGTCTCTCTCTCCCCACAGTCAACACGCACAGGCACTCAATATAGTTTTTACATTAGTGTTGTAATGATTCTCTTATTTGGTTACATACAGTACCTGTCAAAGGTTTGGACACACCTACTCATTCAAGGGTTTTTCTTTATTAATACTATTTTCCACATTGTAGAATAATAGTGAAGACATCAAAACTATGACATAACACATATGGAAACATGTATTAACCAAAAAAGTGTTAAACAAATCAAAATATATTTTAGATTCTACATAGTTTGCATACTCTTGGCATTCTCTCAACCAGCTTCACCTGGAATACTTTTCCAAACATCTTGAAGAAGTTCCCACATATGCTGAGCACTTGTTGGCTGCTTTCCCTTCACTCTGCATTCCAACCCATCTCAAACCATCTCAATCGGGTTGAGGTTAGGTGATTGTACTGTATATGTTAACTTCTTGTTACTTCTATTGTCAACTCTGTTGTTAAATCATTTTTAATGTTGTTACCAATTCTAATAAATGTATTTTATGTACAAATGTATTGTTTTTCTTACATTTAGACTTCAGGTAGAATTTCACTGTAAAGTTACAGCATTATCATGTCACCAGAGTTGCCAGGTTAATACTGTAATTTTGCTTTACAGTTCTATTTTCCTTACTGTAAAACATTACAGCATCTCTGCTGTAAAGCACAATTACAGTATTACGCTGGCAACAGCGGGGCCAGTATAATGCTGTAAATTTACAGGGAAAAGTTTTACATTGCACCTACACATATTTGGGACAGAAATTTGCTCCACAGGGAACTTCAACCTGGCCGTGAATTAACTGAGATACTTGCTTTGTAAGGCTTTCTATGCCAATAAAATATCTATTAAATTAGACATACCAATTAGGAACGAGCTCAAAATATTTGAACCAATAATATAACCAATTGCAATATCAGTGAAGTGTGGGGTCTGCTTACAAAGCAAGAATTTGACAAATGGGACAAACACCCAATTGAAACCCTGCATGTGGAATTCACACAGTACAGAGAAACTCCGAACATCACATGCAAAGCAGAATTAGGCCAATGCCCTCTTCTGATTAATGTTCAAAAAAGAGCCAACAAGTTTTATGACAATTAAAAAAAAAAGTGATTCCCCCCCCCTACTATCATTACAAAGCGCTCAAATGCCAAGAGGTTACCATAGAGATGAGTCCCCTCAGCAAACTCGTCCTGACGCTAAGTTCACAAACCTCTACCAACCCAACAAAGCTTCAGGACAGCACTCAGAATATCTGGCCCAACCAAATTATCACAAAGAAAAATATATCACCTAATGGAAAGACGCCACAAAAAATGTAATTAAATTTTAATGCTATTTGGCTCTAAACAGACGTAGAAGTATTAATGTCACATGCACAAGCACAGTGAAATGCCTTTTTACCACCATGATTGATAGAAAACTGAGCACATTTACATTTTAGTAGACACTCTTATTCAAAGCAACTCACAGCAGTGAGAGCATACGTTATTATAATGGTCCTTCATAGGAATCAAACCCACAACCTTGGCATTGCAAGCACCATGCTCTACCAACTGAGCTACACAGGACCACAGTCTGGCCTTAGAAACCTGCATTTTCTCCAACACTGCCAGAACTATACAGAGTTTTGTTCCCCAAAATGAAAAACACATTTTGAAACAAAAACAGAAAAGGAAAAAATCCAATAGCTATTGGGAGAAAAAGACTTTCTGCCACATTAAATGAAAATCAAATCACATCATATCAAATTTTATTTGTCACATGTACCGAATACAACAGGTTCACGTACTGTAGACCTTAGCATGAAATGCTAAGCCCATAACCAACAATGCAATTCAAGAAATAGAGTTAAGAAAATATTTACTAAATAAACTAAAGTAAAAAATAGAATAAAATGCAACACAATAAAATAACAATAATGAGGTTATATAAAGCGGGTACCGGTACCGAGTCAATGTGCGGTGGTACAGGTTAGTCCAGGTAATTTGTACATGTAGGGGGGAGTCAATGTGAACAGTCCAGGTGGCCATATGATTCATTGTTCCACAGTCTTATGGCTTGGGGGTAGAATTTGTTAAGGAGCCTTTCGGGCCTAGACTTGGCGCTCCGGTACCGCTTGCCGTGCGGTATCAGAGAGAACAGTCTGTGAATTGGGTGACTGGAGTCTTTGACAATTATTTGGGCCTTCCTCTGAAACCGGCTAGTGTATAAGTCCTGGATGGCAGGAAGACTGGCCCCAGTGATGTACTGGGCCGTACGCCTTGCGGTCGGATGCTGAGCAGTTGCCATACCAGGCGGTGATGCAACCGGTCAGGATGCTCTCGATGGCACAGCTGTAGAACTTTTTAAAGATCTGGGGACCCATGCCAAATCTTTTCAGTCTCCTGAGGAGGGAAATGTGCTGTTGTGCCCTCTTCACAAATGTCTTGGTGTGTTTGGACCATGATAGTTTGTTGGTGATGTGGACACCAAGGAACTTGAAACTCTCGACCCGCTCCACTACAGCCCCGTCGATGTGAATGGGCGGGGTGTTCGGCCCTCCTTTTCCTTTAGTC
This sequence comes from Oncorhynchus nerka, assembly GCF_034236695.1. Classification (NCBI taxonomy): domain Eukaryota; kingdom Metazoa; phylum Chordata; class Actinopteri; order Salmoniformes; family Salmonidae; genus Oncorhynchus; species Oncorhynchus nerka. Next base: position 81,505,108 of record NC_088408.1, read on the forward strand.
CACGATCAGCTCCTTTAGCTGACCAACCAGAGCAATAACATTGCTACCTGTGTCTTTCTCACTATTTAATTATTGTCCTCATTCATTTCTTACTGTATTGTCCTGTTAATTTTTATTACTATTATCTATCTATCTTTATTTTACTAGGCAAGTCAGTTAAGAACAAATTCTTATTTTCAATGACGGCCTAGGAAAAGTGGGTTAACTGCCTGTTCAGGGGCAGAACGACAGATGTTGTACCTTGTAAGCTCGGGGATTTGAACTTGCAACCTTTCGGTTACTAGTCCAATGTTCTAACCACTAGGCTACTCGTCAGGATGCTGAAGCTGCCCCAGGGCAGTTACTTTGACTTACTGTCTGTCTCACCAGCCCAGATTTGAACCATTTATTTATCCATATGGGACGAGCGACCACATTCTTTTTATGTGCATGGCCTTATTTCTATTACAACACATTGGATGACTGTCATTCATATTCCATTCACCCAGCTCAATTTAACATCGAAAGGTTTACGCTTATACATGATACTCAAATTTGTCCTATACCCATCATGAGGTTGCTCCAACCTAGCCTACAAATTAAAGTTTAAGAAGTAGGTGCACATGTCGAGAGAAATTTGGGTAATCAAGGTGACAGACATTGACACGTTAAATTCTGCCTTGCACACTTGCCTGCATCTAGCTGATCTAGGGTGTAATCATTAGTCCAACGGTTGCAAACAAGAGTTTCTATCGGACAAATTCAGATGTTTCGCTCCGTTTTTTTTCTGTTTGCTTCAGTTTAAGAAACGTTTTTCAACAGAATTGGCAGAATATATACACCCCTGATCACACATGTAAACACAGTTCACTTTCATAGCAGCCACATACAAACAGCATGCTCATTTTGTTTGTTGTAGAATTCCTTCTCACATCTACACGCTCTCCTACTCTTACCTTCTCCCTTCATTGTGGACTTCAGTGCACAACAAATCAGCTGTCTGTGACCAGTCAAAAAAACTTTCCAAGCCAAACCTTCATATCATAACTGCTAACCGCTACACACAGCCTACATTGTTGTCACCATATTAACGTCATAGTTAACATAGCTTTTTGAACTAACGCACTAGTAAACCGACTACAATCATGCAGTACAATGTACAGTCAGCAGCAAGCAGTTTCAGTTACACTGGTGGGCCCCGGTGGCAATAAATTAATAAAACCAAAATCTTACCTTGACTTGGAAGAGTTCCAGTGTTGGATAGCCATTGACAACTAGCTAACATAGCATCCCTCTCTATTTGAGTAGGCTAAACTAGCTAGGTGCATTCGCTAGCTAAGTACAGTAAGTGTTTTTAGCTGATAGGAGTGGAACATGGTGTAGTCGTCTGCTGAAATAACCCATCCATGACAAGGCTTGAAGAGTTGTGCATCCCGAGATGCCGTTCTGCACACCACTATTGTAGTGCGCCATTATTTGTCTGTTTGTGGCCCGCCTGTTAGCTTTCACGATTCTTGCCATTCTCCTTTGACCTCTCTCATTTCGCCCATAGGACTGCGGCTGAGTGGATATTTTTTGATTGTCGCACCATTCTCGGTAAACCCTAGACATTGTTGTGCGGGAAAAGCCCAGGAGGGCGGACGTTTTTGAGATACTGGATCCAGCTCATTCTAAAGTTCAATCAAGCAGTAACTGAATGCCTTGATGCCTGTCTTCCTGCTTTATATAACAAGCCACGTCACTCAGTGTCTGTAGGAACAATCTATTTTCATAAAAGGGGTGGTGTACGTAATAAACTGTGTTTGCATTGCCAAAGAAATGGACTCCCTCTCTCTCGCTTGCCCTCTCTCACCCTCTCCATAGTTCAATTGAATGTCACAAGAAGGGAGCTCCCGTAGAGACTGACCCTACTGTGTGGCTTTCTAAATACCGGCTGGCCACAGAGCAACGTTTTGCCCTTTCCTTGGCTACTGCCTTTTCACAATACATGAAACTGAATGAGAACCCCTGTCTGTCCATCGTAATGAGCTCACATGTGGTAACAGCCACAAGGATGGTTTCCTTCCCATAAGAATATAATGAGAGGATGCTATATGCTACTCTAAACGCGGACCAACCTACCAACCGGCACTGTCCCTTAATCAAATACAAGATGGAAATACAAAAATCTCCTTACAAATTGGTTCCATTTATCTTGGTTGTTTATTTTGTGATGGACATGGTACTGTAGTCGTAGCCATCTGTTGAATGAATAGTGACAGCCCTTGTCATTGTTGCTGATGTTTTTCCTCAGTCTGTCCACTGAAGAAAACATGGGGGATTACGTTGTGTCCAACACCTCAATTAATTATATGTTCTTCAGTTTTCCAGTTTTTATGACAATATGTCAATCATGGCTGCCAGATGCTATTCGAGACTATTTTTACGAATATTTGATGCCGCTTACCAAAATAATGAATGCCTAATTAAAATGATTTCGGAATATATTTAAGGGAAAAAAATATGTTAACATTCTTTTTTCTCATCAACATGAATTTTACAAAAATATTGACCCATTTCCCGGCCGTTTCATGAAGTTGCACGCACAGTTCTGAATCAGAAACCGGTTTGTTTATGTGACATGCCTGACTTAATTATAATTATTTCCAGGTTTCACCTGTTACTGGGGCAGAGTTTTGCATTTAAATGGCCAGTGTTTCCCTGTGTCCTGCAGGTCTGTTTTTCATCCGTGTACAGGTCGGTATGCTCTGAAAGGATGAGAGAAGGGACAATGTGGCCTAACCCAAAGTCAGTGAAAAAAAGTTTGGAAGTGTGCTTGAGACATGAGTGCCCGTTTCCCTCCAGATCCACTTTGCAAGTTAGCAAACACAATCAGATGGTTATTGTCTACAACATCACAGCTGTCTTCGGAAGATTGATTACCTAGCAAGTTAGCGATGCAAGGTTAGATAGTATATTTATCAGGCTTTAAATATCACTTATTGAGCATAGCTATAGCCATCAGTATTGGTCACTACTCACTCACTGCTAGGTTTGTAAAGGTCCTGACATCAGTGCATAGCTATGTGATATAGGGCTTTTTGTCCCGAGCCTGCACATGCATCACTCAAAAGTGATGTTTGCTTGTAAACAAAAAATGGCTCTATAAGCTTAAGTCCATTCCTTCATGTTGGCTTGTCAGGGAATTATTCACTTCAAACTTCCTCTAGGAAAAGTTTATAACTGTGTGAAATACATGTTTTATTAAACCAGTAAATAAAACCACTGACAGGAAGCACTCATGAAAGCAAAGGCAATCATCCAAATGAATTTCATTTGGCTCTGGGTTTGTATACACTGTATATAGCTAAGGCAATAGGTTCAGTACACATTATTGCTATTGATTATTATTTTGTAGCGTTTTGAGTATGCAAGAAAGGCATTTCACTGTATTTGTGCATGTGACATTAAAAACATGAAACATCACTGCATTTTGGGTCAGAAAGTAGGCTTGCCCTCCTTGAAGTCTCATAGATCGATGCATTGCACTGCTTGTGTCTATAAAGCCCTCTTGCATTAACTCCTGCCATACCTTACTGTTAACCTTCAGACATAAGTTACCAGACTCCGGGATGTCTAACCCCTGGTGATCCCTTCACTCTCCGAGCTTGGTAATTCTGCTGTTTTTTGTTGTTGCACATCTCATGTGGAATGATTTCTAAAAGTCTTTAAAGTTTGTGGATTTGGTGGCTCTAATGCAATTCAGGCAGATGTTAGAGGGCTTTTTAACTGAAGAATATGTTTGTTTCATATGATTGTGTTTTATACAGATGTGTAGTGTAATTGTTTGATGTGCTGATTATTGATGTGTTTGACAGGTTGTCATTGTGAAGAAGAATTTGGTCTTAAAAACACCACATAATAGTGCATGAGGAAATCATTTTTGAATATGCCATATGCCTTTAGAAGTAATTCTTCCCATACTTGTACAATGTTTGAGGTTTATTGGGTTGCATAGACAACAGCATTATGGATCAGCTTGTATTTCAAAGGAAAACATTGTATTTCAAACTGCATCCCTTTGGTGACAGAGAAATCGGAGAGAAGACATCACATTCCAGGACCACAATAAAACTCTTATTTCCCTGACAATCACCCTGGGCCTCGTGACCTTAGAATAACAGTATTCTGCTTCAAAAAGTCAGTCTCAATCTCTGTTGGAATCTGAATATGGAGTAGTCAGATAAGATAACACAATATTGTCATGGTAATTTCCAGTATTACTAAACATTGAGAGAGCAAACCACGCACAAGTCAGAGTTATATTATAGTCCATCTTTAATTATATGAGCTTCACCATAGCCCTGTGACTCAGATCAATTCAGTGTCTATAAATGAATTCTCTGAGAGTGCTTACAAAACAATTCTTAGTATAATTTATAGCCAAGACACACCCATCAACTCACATGGCGAAACACAGATCTTAGGAACATTACAAAGGAAGACTTTACTTGAAAGAGGAGTATCCCATAGCTAGATAGCATTAGCTATAAATTATCGTTCAGATTGCTCTCCTAAAACTGAAGTTCTTATCTCATTCTTGGTACAACATAGTACCAAACCATTACCTCATCCAATGGCATATATCAATTGTCAATTCTAGATACTTCCATCTCAAATACAACCCCTCCTGGACAAGCTCGTGGAGACAGTGAGCCTCTTAGGTCATATACTAAATCAAGATAAGGGCAACCTCAGAGGGGACATACAATAGTTACAGACACATTCCCATAAGAAGACATGCCTCTATTCTGTCCTCCTCCCCTTCTGATATTCTTCATAGCATCACATGGTTTAACAGATACATTGACATATGAAGACAAGCCTGACCTCTCCCCTCTCTGGGCCCCTAGTGACTAATCCCTGGAGAAGGGATAACTGCAAACTGCCAACAGTATTATCCAAAAGAAGACATCATAATGACAAATATCTCACATAAGCAGTATGTAAATAAAACATCTTATTTATCAATGTTACCTAACTAATTCAATTCGACAATATCCATAGACAGAAACCCTCTGAGAGAAAAACAATACATTCAAAGAAGAATAGGTCATGGAGAAGATAGAGAGAGCAAAGGAAGGAGAGAGGGAGGGGAGTGAAGGAAAGAATGATTGAAGGGACAAAGACAGAAGCACCAGAGAGAGGACGGGACACTATTATTGTCACGTCCGTCGCAATGAGTAAACCAAGGCGCAGCGTGAATAGAGTATCACATATTTTTTTAAACTGAAACTCGCCAAAACAATAACGTATAAATGACCCGTGCCACTACTGGTGCGCACTCAGGCAACTCAATGTAGACAAGATCCCACAGACACAAATGAGGAAATGGCTACCTAAATATGATACCCAATCAGAGACACCGATAAACAGCTGTCTCTGATTGGGAACCATATCAGGCCAACATAGACATACAAAAAACCTAGATGACCCACTCTAGTCACTATCACACCCCAACCAACATAGAGAATAAACAGCTTACTGTGGTCAGGGCGTGACAATTATTCTACGCCCTCTGCCTACAAGAGGCAATTTGAGTTTGTTTTCTATGGCCAGAGAAGAACACATAGTTTTTGTTATTATTTAATCAGGTAAATCTAAAACAGTCAGTCTCTCTCTGTACCAGTGTCACTCAGTAGGTTACTTCCTCCCAATTGACTTCTGTTGATGAAAACTCAGCAATCCTCTTTCTCTTTGCACTGCAGTCAGTAGCTAATGGTCTTCTGTCTAGTACAGTGCCTTCAGAAAGTATTCACATTTTGTTCTGTTACAGTCTGAATATAAAAGAAGAAGAATCTCACCCATCTACACACAATACACCATAATGACAAAATGAAAACATAATGACAAAGTGAAAACATTTTTTTTTTGAAATCTTAGCACATTTATTGAAAATAAAATCCAGAAATATCCAATTTACACAAGTATTCACACAACTGGATCAATACATGCTAGAATCAACTTTGGCAGAGATTACAACTGTGACACTTTCTGGGATTTGCACACCTGGACAATATTACCACGCTATTCTTAAAAAAAAATATTCAATCATTATTCAAGCTCTGTCAAGTTGGTTGTTGATCATTGCTAGATAGCCATTTTCAATTCTTGCCATAGATTTTTAAGCCGATTTCAATGAAAACTGTAACTAGGCCATCTTGTTAAGCAACTCCAGTACATATTATATTTGGCCTTGTGGTTTAGGTTATTGTCCTGCTGAAAGGTGAATCTGCGTCCCAGTGTTGGATAGCAGACTGAACCAGGTTTTCTTCTAGGATTTTGCTTGTGCTTAGATTTATTCCGTTTAATTTTATCCTAGAAAAACATGATGCAACCACCACCATGCTTGAAAATATGAAGAGTGATACTCAGTGATGTGTTGCGTTGGATTTGCCCCAAACATAATGCTTTGTATTTAGGACATGAAGTTAATTTCTTTGCCACATTGTTTGCAGTTTTACTTTAGTGCCTTATTGCAAACAGGATGCATGTTTTAAAATAATTTTATTCTGTACAGGCTTCCTTCTGTTCACTCTGTCACGTAGATTAGTATTGTGGAGTAATTACAAAGTTGTTGGTCCATCCTCAATTTTCTCCAATCACAGTCATTAACAGTTTTCTCCAATCACAGTCATTAAACTCTGTTTTAAAGTCACCATTGGCCTCAGGGTGAAATCCTTGAGCCGTTTCTGGCAACTGAGTTAGAAAGGACGCCTGTATCTTTGTAGTGACTGGGTGTATTGATACACCATCCAAAGTGTAACTAATAACTTCTCCATGCTCAAAGGGATATTCAATGTCTGTTATATATTTTTTTATACATACCTATCGACCTTCTTTGCAAGTCATTGGAAAATCTCCCTGGTCTTTGTGGTTGAATGTGTTTAAAATGCTCTGCTCGACTGAGGAATCTTACAGATAACTGTATGTGTGGGGTACAGAGATGAGGTAGTCATTTCAAAAATCATGTTAAACACTGTTATTGCACACAGAGGGAGTCCATGCAACTTATTATGTGACTTGATAAGCACATTTTTACTCCTGAACTTATTTAGGCTTGCCATAACAAAAGGGTTGAATATTTCAGTTTTTCTAAAAATGTCTAAAACCATAATTCCAATTTGATGTTACGGCGTGTTATGTGAAGGCCAGTGATACAAAATCTCAATGTAATACATTTTAAATTCAGGCTGCAACACAACAAAATGTAGAAAAAGTCAAGTAGTGTGAATACTTTCTTTGACCCAACACCTCTATGTAATTTAATGTGCAAAGAATCTAGCAGGGTAGTGAATGTTAGTGTGCCAGTCCTTTAGCCATTCAGGGGGACCTGATGTGAATTAAACAAGTGGCAACAATAGCTGAGCCAGACAGCAGCAATATACATTGGCAAGAAAAAGTATGTGAACCCTTTGTAATTACCTGGATTTCTGCAATAATTGGTCATCAAATTTGATCTGATCTTCATCTAAGTCACAACAATAGACAAACATAGTGTGCTTAAACTAATAACACACACATTATAGTATTGTCTATATTGAATACATAATTTAAACATTCACAGTGTATGTTGGAAAAAGTATGTAAACCCCTAGGCTAATGACGTCTCCAAAGGCTAATTGGAGTCAGGAGTCAGCTAACCTAGAGTCCCAATCAATGAGACGAGATTGGAGATGTTGGTTAGAGCTGCCTTGCCCTATAAAACACCCTTGCAAAACAGTCGTTTGCTATTCACAAGAAGCACTGCCTTGTGTGAACCATGCCTTGAAGAAAAGAGATCTCAAAAGACCTAAGATTAAGAATTGTTGACTTGCATAAAGCTGGAAATGGTTACAAAAGTATCTCAAAAAGCCTTGATGTTCATCAGTCCACGGCAAGGCAAACTGTCTATAAATGGAGAAAGTTCAGCACTGTTGCAACTCTCCCTAGGAGTGGCCATCCTGCAACGATGACTGCAAGAGCACAGCGCAGAATGCTCAATGAGGTTACGAAGAATCCTATAGGGTCAGCTAAAGACTTACAGAAGTCTCTAGAACATGCTAACATCTCTAAATCAAATCAAATCACATTTTATTTGTCACATACACATGGTTAGCAGATGTTAATGCGAGCGTAGCAAAATGCTTGTGCTTCTAGTTCCAACAATGCAGTAATAACCAACGAGTAATCTAACCTAACAATTCCACAACTACTACCACAATCTTCTCCTTTGTTTTGTTGACGTAGAGTGTGAGGTTATTTTCCTGACACCACACTCCGAGGGCCCTCACCTTGATTGTTGGTAATCAAGCCTACCACTGTAGTGTCGTCCGCAAACGTGTTGATTGAGTTGGAGGCGTGCGTGGCCACGCAGTCGTGGGTGAACAGGGAGTACAGGAGAGGGCTCAGAACGCACCCTTGTGGGGCCCCAGTGCTGAGGATCAGCGGGGTGGAGATGTTGTTACCTACCCTCACCACCTGGGGGCGGCCCGTCAGGAAGACCAGTACCCAGTTTCACAGGGCGGGGTCGAGACCCAGGGTCTCGAGCTTGATGACGAGGTTGGAGGGTACTATGGTGTTAAATGCTGAGCTGTAGTCGATGAACAGCATTCTCACATAGGTATTCCTCTTGTCCAGCTGGGATAGGGCAGTGTGCAGTGTGGTTGCGATTGCGTCGTCTGTGGACCTATTGGGGCGGTAAGCAAATTGGAGTGGGTCTAGGGTGTCAGGTAGGGTGGAGGTGATATGGTCTCTCAAAGCACTTCATGATGACGGAAGTGAGTGCTACGGGGCGGTAGTCGTTTAGCTCAGTTACCTTAGTTTTCTTGGGAACAGGAACAATGGTGGCCCTCTTGAAGCATGTGGGAACAGCAGACTGGGATAAGGTTTGATTGAAATGTCCGTAAACACACCAGCCAGCACGTCGGCTGCAGTGAAGGAGAGTCCGCAGGTTTTGGTAGCGGGCCGTGTCAGTGGCACTGTATTGTCCTCAAAGTGGGCAAAAAAGTTATTTAGTCTGTCTGGGAGCATGATCCTGGTCAGCGACGGGGCTGGTTTTCTTTTTGTTATCCGTGATTGACTGTAGACCCTGCCACATACCTCTTGTGTCTGAGCCGTTAAATTGTGACTCTACTTTGTCTCTATGCTGACGCTTAGTTTGTTTGATTGCCTTGCGGAGGGAATAGCTACACTGTTTGTATTCGGTCATGTTTCCGGTCACCTTGCCCTGGTTAAAAGCAGTGGTTCGCGCTTTCAGTTTCGCGGGAATGCTGCCATCAATCCACGGTTTCTGGTTTGGGAATGTTTTAATCGTTGCTGTGGGTATAACATCGTCAATGCACTTTCTAATGAACTCGCTCACCGAATCGGCGTATTCATCAATGTTGTTGTTGAACGCAATGCGGAACATATCCCAATCCACGTGATGGAAGCAGTCTTGAAGCGTGGAATCAGATTGGTCGGACCAGCGTTGAACAGACCTGAGTGCGGGAGCTTCTTGTTTTAGTCGTGGTCAGCTTTTCCAAAAGGAGGGCAGGGAGGGCCTTATACGCATTGCGGAAGTTAGAATAACAATGATCCAGAGTTGACAAGTCTACGATATGTAAAACACTAAGAATGGTGTTCATGGGAGGACACCACGGAAGAAGCAACTGCTGTCCAAACAAATCCATTGCTGCACATCTGAGGTTTGCAAAAGTGAACCTGGATGCTCCACAGCGCTTCTGGCTTGTTTGAGGGATTCCTGGACGGCCCTCCAGGTCTCTTTAGAACGCTGCACCCACTCCTCCACCGCAGGAGCGTCGGTCTGACTCTGATGCCACGGTGCCAGGACCGGCTGGTAACCTAACACACATTGAAATGGTGACATGTTCGTGGAGGAGTGGCGGAGTGAGTTCTGGGCCAACTCCGCCCATGGGACGTACCTCGCCCATTGTCCTGGCCAGTCCTGGCAATACGACCGCAGAAACCTACCCACCTCCTGGTTCACTCTCTCCACCTGCCCATTACTCTCGGGGTGATAACCAGAGGTCAAGCTGACCGAGACCCCCAGACGCTCCATAAACGCCCTCCACACTCGGTAGGTGAACTGGGGACCCCAATCAGAGACGATGTCCTCCGGCACCCTGTAGTGCTGGAAGACATGGGTAAATAGGGCCTCCGCAGTCTGTAGGGCCGTAGGGAGCCCGGGCAACCAGAGGAGATGGCAGGACTTAGAAAACCGATCCATAACAACCAGGACCGTGGTGTTCCCCTGAGACGGGGAAGATCGGTAAGGAAGTCCACTGACAGCTGAGACCACGGCCGTTGAGGAGCGGGGAGGGGCTGTAACTTCCCTCTAGGCAGGTGCCTAGGAGCCTTACTCTGAGCGCACACCGATCAGGAAGAGACATAGAACCTCACGTCCCTAACTAAGGTGGGCCACCAGTACTTCCCCCTAAGACCCAGCGCTGTCCTCGCCACACCAGGATGACCCGAAGAGGGTAGCGTGTGAGCCCATTGAATCAATTGATCACGAACACCAAGCGGCACGTGATCAATTGATTCAATGGGCTCACACGCTACCCTCTTCGGGTCCAATTGTAACACCTACTGAATGTCCGCATCCACCTCCCATACCATCGGTGCCACCAGCCTAGAAGCTGGAAGGATGGTAGGAGAATCGATGGGCCGATCCTCCGTGTCATAGAGACGGGACAGCGCGTCGGCCTTCGTGTTCAGGGAACCTGGTCTATACGAGATCATAAACCTAAATCTGTTGAAAACATGGCCCACCTTGCCTGACGCAAATACAGTCTCCTCGCTGCCCGGATATAGTCCAGATTATGGTGGTCAGTCCAGATGAGGAAAGGGTGCTTAGCCCCCTCAAGCCAGTGTCTCAACACCTTCAGAGCCTTTACCACAGCTAAAAACTCCCGGTCCCCCAACCATTTCAAGGGCAGCTTTTTTCCATCTATGTAACATTGCAAAAATCAGAAACTTTCTGTCCAAAAATGACGCAGAAAAATTAATCCATGCTTTTGTCACTTCTAGGTTAGACTACTGCAATGCTCTACTTTCCGGCTACCTGGATAAAGCACTAAATAAACTTCAGTTAGTGCATTTTTTTATCATATTACTCCAGTGCTAGCCTCCCTACACTGGCTTCCTGTCAAGGCAAGGGCTGAGTCTTTACTGAAGACTCATCTCTTCAGTGGGTCATATGATTGAGTGTAGTCTGGCCCAGGAGTGGGAAGGTGAGAAAGGCTCTGGAGCAACAAACCGCCCTTGCTGTCTCTGCCTGGCCGCTTCCCCTCTTTCCACTGGGATTCTCTGCCTCTAACCCTATTACAGGGGCTGAGTCACTGGCTTACTGGGGCTCTTTCATGCCGTCCCTGGGAGGGGTGCGTCACTTGAGTGGGTTGAGTCACTGATGCGATCTTCCTGTCTGGGTTGGCGCCCCCTTGGGTTGTGCCGTGGCGAAGATCTTTGTCGGCTATACTCTGCCTTGTCTCAGGATGGTAAATTGGTGGTTGAAGATATCCCTCTAGTGGTGTGGGGGCTGTGCTTTGGCAAAGTGGGTGGGGTTATATCCTTCCTGTTTGGCTCTGTCCGGGGGTGTCCTCGGATGGGGCCACAGTGTCTCCTGACCCCTCCTGTCTCAGCCTCCAGTATTTATGCTGCAGTAGTTTATGTGTCGGGTGGCTAGGGTCAGTTTGTTATATCTGGAGTACTTCTCCTGTCCTATGCGGTGTCCTGTGTGAATTTAAGTTCTCTCTAATTCTCTCTTTCTCTCTCTCTCTCGGAGGACCTGAGCCCTAAGACCATGCCTCAGGACTACCTGACATGACGACTCCTTGCTGTCCCCAGTCCACCTGGCCGTGCTGCTGCTCCAGTTTCAACTGTTCTGCCTTATTATTATTGGACCATGCTGGTCATTTATGAACATTTGAACATCTTGGCCATGTTCTGTTATCTCCACCCGGCACAGCCAGAAGAGGACTGGCCACCCCAGTTCCTCTCTAGGTTTCTTCCTAGGTTTTTGCGTTTCTAGGGAGTTTTTCCTAGCCACCGTGCTTTTACACCTGCATTGCTTGCTGTTTGGGGTTTTAGGCTGGGTTTCTGTACAGCACTTTGAGATATCAGCTGATGTACGAAGGGCTATATAAATACATTTGATTTGATGATTTGATTTGATTCATAGTTTCGCTCCGCCGGACCGAGCTTCTTCGAAAAGAAAGCGCAGGGGCGGTGCTTCGGTGGCGTACCCGAGCGCTGTGATAGCACGGCACCAACCCCAGCCTCGGTCGCGTCCACCTCCACTATGAATGCTAAATAGGGGTCCGGGTGCGCCAACACGGGCGCATCAGTGAACAGCGCCTTCAACCGATTGAAGGTTCTGTCAACCTCTGCCGACCACCGTAAACGCACCGGCCCCCCTTCAGCAGTGAGGTAATGGGAGCCGCCACCTCACCAAAACCCCGGATAAACCTCCGGTAGTAATTGGCAAACCCTAAAAACCGCTGCACCGCGTTTACCGTGGTTGGAGTCGGCCAATTACGCACAGCCTTAATGTGGTCACACTCCATCACCACCCCCGAGGTGGAAATGCGATAACCCAGGAAGGAGACGGCTCGTTTGGAGAACACACACTTCTCAGCCTTAACGTATAGGTCATGCTCCAGCAGTCGACCAAGCACCTTGCGCACAAGAGACACATGAGCAGCGCATGTGGCGGAATAGATCAGGATATCATCGATATATACCACCACGCCCTGGCCGTGCTGGTCCCTGAGAATCTCGTCTACAAAGGATTGAAAGACGGCTGGAGCATTCTTTAACCCATACGGCATGACGCGGTACTCATAGTGGCCAGATGTGGTACTAAACGTGGTTTTCCACTCGTCTCCCTCCCGAATACGCACCAGATTATACACGCTACTGAGATCCAGTTTCGTGAAAAAACGTGCTCCACGAAATGATTCCACCACCGTAGCGATGAGAGGTAGCGGGTAACTAAACCCCACTATGATGGAATTGAGACCTCGATAATCAATGCACGGATGCAGACCTCCCTCCTTATTCTTCACAAAAAATAAACTTGAGGAGACGGGTGACGTGGAGGGCCGAATGTACCCCTGTCCCAGAGATTCCGTGACATATGTCTCCATAGCCAACTTCTCCTCCTGTGACAATGGATACACGTGACTCCTGGGAAGCGCAGCGTTTACCTGGAGGTTTTTCGCACAATCACCCTGTAATTTGGTCGCCCTCTTCTTACAGAAGGCGAAAGCCAAATCGGCATACTCAGAGGGAATGCGCACAGTGGAAACCTTGTCTGGACTCTCCACCGACGTGGCACCGATGGAAACTCCCATACACCTACCTGAACACTCCTCTGGAGAGCCCCTGGAGAGCCCCGTTTCCACGAAATCCTGGGATTGTGACTGGCCAGCCAGGGAACCCCCAGCACCACTGGAACCGCAGGTGAATCGATAAGAAAGAGACTAATCAGCTCCTTATGATCCCCCTGCGTTACCATGTCCAGTGGAACCGTGGCCTCCCTGACCAGCCCTGACCCTAATGGTCGGCTATCTAAGGAGTGCACGGGAAGGGGGTATCTATCGGCACCAGCGGAATTCCCAGCTTACAGGCGAGTCCGCGATCCATAAAGTTCCCAGCTGCGCCTGAATCGACCAGCGCCTTATGCTTGAGAGAGGGAGAAAATTAAAGGAAAAAAATTAATACAAACATGTGACCAACAGGGGGCTCTGGGTGAGTTTGATGCTGACTCACCTGGGGTGACCGAGAAGTGTTCTGCCTGCCCTCTCGACTCCCAGACGGGCTCCTCCAGCACCGGTCAGAAGTGTGTCCTCTCCGACCACAGTTGGTGCAGGAGGAGCCTCCTCCTCCGGTACCCTTCGAAGCGGCCCCCCCTAACTCCATAGGAATAGGAGCGGGAGGTCTAGGAGGTGGCCGCGGACAGCTAGTAGATTGTCCAGCCGGATTGACATGTCTATGAGTTCATCGAGGGAGAGAGTGGCGTGCCGACAAGCTAGCTCCATGCGGACGGCCTCCCGTAGGCTGCAGCGGTAGTGGTCCATCGGGGCCCTGTCATTCCACCCGGCCCCAGCGGCCAAGGTCCGTAACTCCAACGCAAAGTTTTGCGCGCTCCTTGTCTAATGCCTAAGGTGGAATAGCCCCTCACCCGCTGCTCGGCCCTCTGGAGGGTGGTCGAACACGGCCTGGAGACGACAGGTGAACCCTGGATAGTGATCCTTCGCTGAGTCTGGACCATTCCAGACAGCGTTGGCCCACTCCAGGGCTCAGCCCGTCAGGCAGGAGACGAGGACGCTCACACTCTCCTAGCTCGAGGAGTCAGCCTCACGGTAGCCAGGTACAACTCGAGCTGGAGTAAAAACCCCTGGCAACCAGCCGCCACTCCATCGTACTCCCTCAGGGGCGCAAGACGAAGTGCGCTGGAGCCGGACGCCTCCGGAGGAGTGGATTGACTGGAGGTGAGGTGGGGAGACCACTCCTCTCCCATCGGTCCATTTTCTCCATCATCTGGTCCATCACCGACCCAATCCGATGGAGGATGGTGGTATGGTGGAGGACGCGCTCCTCCATCGATGGAAGGGGGGTGGCCGCTGCTCCTGCTGACTCCATTCTTTGGTGCGGGCTTCTGTGACGCACTAGGCGTAGTGTGTGTGGAGTCAGGCGCAGGAGGCAGAAGGTACGGAAAAATGCTTTTATTCCGGCACAGAGAAAAACGTACATGCCAATACCGAGCGCACAGTAGACTGGTGACGACGACCGCCGAGCGCCGCCAGAACAGGAAGAGGAGCCACCTTCGGTAGGAGTCGTGACAAATACGCCTTCTGGAGTGGCCAAGTCATAGTCCTGACCTCAACCCAATTGAGATGCTGTGGCATGACCTCAAGAGAGCAGTTCACACCAAACATCCTAAGAAAACTGCTGAACTGAAACAGTTTTTTAAAGATTAATGGTCCAAAATTCCTCCTGAATGTTGTGCAGGTCTGAACTACAGAAAACGTTTGGTTGAGGTTATTGATGCCAAAAGAGGGTTAACCAGTTATTAAATCCATGGGTTAACATACTTTTCCCAACCTGCACTGTGAATGTTTACACGGTGTGTTCAATAAAGACATGAAAATGTATAATTGTGTGTTATTAGTTTAAGTAGACTGTGTTTGTCTATTGTTGTGACCTAGTAATTTTTCTCCTCTCCCCTGTAACTATTCCCCAAGGTCGTTGCTGTAAATGAGAATGTGTTCTCATTCAACTTACCTGGTAAAATAACGGTAAAATAAATAAAAAGATGAAGATCAGATCAAATTTTATGACCAGTTTATGCAGAAATCCAGGTATTTCAAAAGGGTTCACATACTTTTTCTTGCCACTGTAACTTAAATCCACATGAGTGACAGTAGAAATCCAGGTTGAATGTGAAATATGTGTTGGCAATTAGGCTACCAATTACTTGGACTAGATCCACTGTGGGAGCTGCAGGTAACCGGCAAAATAAAGGAAACACTTGAGTAAATGAGGGAAACAAAATATATTGAAAGCAGGTGCTTCGACACAGATGTGGTTCATGAGTTAATTAAGCAATAAACATTGCATAATACTTAGGATCATGAATTAAAACGCCAAGTTACGCATTATTTCGTCTACCATGGCTAGAAGAAGAGATCTCAGTGACTTTGAAATAGGGGGTCTCAAAGGAGGGGGTTTAAAGTGTGTGTGTGTGTCTGGGTCTCAGTCATCAGATTTCATCCCAATGGAATACTTATGGGATATTCTGGACCGGCACCTATGACAGCGTTTTCTCACAGAATAATGGTGACACACCCCTCCAATAGAGTTCCAGACACTTGTAGAATCTATGCCAAGGTGCATTAAAGCTGTTCTTGCAGTTCTGGCCCAACGCCCTATTATGACACTTTATATTAGTGTTTCCTTTATTTTGGCAGTTACCGTACCTGTACCTTGCATCCAGCCTTATTTTATGGACTATAGTTAACAATAACATTTTAAAACATATAGGCTGCATTTGCACAGGCAGCCCAATTCTGGTATTTTTCCCAGTTACAGTGCATTCAAAAAGTATTCAGACCCCTTGACCTTTTCCACATTATGTTACATTACAGCCTTATTCTAAAATGGATTAAATCGTTTTTTTCCTCTTCATCAATCTACACACAATACCCCATAATGACAAAGTAAAAACAGGTTTTTAGATTTTTGCAAATGTATAAAAAAAAAAAACTTAAATATCACATTTAGATAAGTATTCAGACCCTTTAGTCAGTACTTTGTTGAACCACCTTTCACCTTTGGCAGCGATTACAGCCTTGAGTCTTCTTGGGTATGATGCTACAAGCTTGGCACACGTGTATTTGTGGAGTTTCTCCCCTTC
This sequence comes from Oncorhynchus nerka, assembly GCF_034236695.1. Lineage (NCBI taxonomy): Eukaryota > Metazoa > Chordata > Actinopteri > Salmoniformes > Salmonidae > Oncorhynchus > Oncorhynchus nerka. The sequence goes on from NC_088408.1 coordinate 81,521,528, forward strand.
TCTGCAGATCCTCAAGCTCTGTAAGGTTGCATGGGGAGCGACGCTGCACAACTAAGTCTCTCCAGAGATGTTCACTGAGTTCAAGTCTGGGCTCTGGCTGGGCAACTCAAGGACATTCAGAGACTTGTCCCAAATCCATGCTTGCATTGTCGTGGCTGTGTGCTTAGGGTCGTTGTCCTGTTGGAAGGTAAACCTTCCCCCATGTCTGAGGTCCTGAGCGCTCAGGAGCAGGTGTTCATCAAGGATCTCTCTGTGCTTTGCTCTTTTCATCTTTCCGTCAACCCTGACTTGACTAACCAGTCCCTGCCGCTGAAAAACACCCCCAGAGCATGATGCTGCCACCACCATACTTCACCATAGAGATGGTGCCAGGTTTCCTCCAGATGTGACACTTGGCATTCAGACCAAAGAGTTCAATCTTGGTTTCATCAGACCGGAGAATCTTGTTTCTCATAGTCTGCGTCCTTTAGGTGTCTTTTGGCAAACTCCAAGAGGGCTGTCATGTGCCTTTTACTGAGGAGTGGCTTCCCTCTGGCCACTCTACCATAAAGGCCTGATTGGTGGAGTGCTGCAGAGATGGTTGTCCTTCTGGAAGGTTCTCCATCTCCACAGAGGAACTCTGAAGCTCTGTTAGAGTAACCATCGGGTTCTTGGTCACCTCCCTGACCAAGGCCCTTTGCCCCTGATTGCTCCCTGACCAAGGCCCTTCACTCCCGATTGCCCAGTTTGGCCGGGCGGCCAGCTCTAGGAAGAGTCTTGGTGGTGCGAAACTTCTTCCATTTAAGAATGATGGAGGCCACTGTGTTCTTGGGGACCTTCAATGCGGCATAATTTTTTGGGGACCCTTCCCCAGATCTGTGAGTCGACACAATCCGGTCTCGGAGCTCTACGGACAATTCCTTCGACTTCATGGCTTGGTTTTTGCTCTGACATGCACTGTCAACTTTGGGACCTTATATAGACAGGTATGTGCCTTTCCAAATAATGCCCAATCAATTGAATTTACCACAGGTGAACTCCAATCAAGTTGTAGAAACATCTCAAGGATGATCAATGGATACAGGGTACCCCTGAGCTCAAATTTGAGTCTCATATGTAAATAAGGTATTTCTGTTTTTTGTTTTTTTACATTTGCAAAAAAAATCTAAAAACCTGTTTTCTGTTTGTCATTAGGGGTTATTGTGTGTAGATTTATGAAGAAACAATTTTATTTTAATCCATTTTAGAATAAGGGTGTAACGTAACAAAATGTGGAAACATCAAGGGGTCTGAATACTCTCCGAATGCACTTTATTGTATAAAATAAATACAAATACATTGGGCAGCACGTGTAAACACAGCCATAGAGCAGCCTACATCCATATATCTGCTTTTTGTTGTTGTTGGTACCATGTGTATTTGAGAGCAAGTGTTTTCTTAATCTGTCTCTTGGCGTTTGTGTGAGAGAGGGAAATGTAGTGTCTATAGTATATAGTATATAGGTGTATAGGTTCCCTATGCCTGCCCTTAAGACAGATGGACCTTCTTAGACATCTGCACGGTGTGACTTCCCCTTCCCTTCCCACTGAGGAAGGGTGAAGTGTACAGACGGTTAGGTTTGTAAAACCACCATCACATGCAGATGTACTACTACTGGCATGTTGTTAGATATTTTTTACCTGAGCAGAAGCAGACAGGTCATTTCAGTAATAGTGAGAAAGGAAGTCGAACTATTGATGAAAAAACAACATATAAATCATATGAATAAATCCTGAATAAGATAAGGTCAATAGTCGAACGACAGACACAGTTTGTCCCAACAAAAGGAGCCTTTATTGGTGGTTGTTGAATGTAAATGTACAGTATGTACATCGCTTGAGTGAACCACAACAGGGGAAACCCTTATGACAATCAAAGCAGAACATCTGAAGAGAGAAATACCATCTAACCCTTGACCCTCGGATCAAGTCCCATCTTATGCACATCAAGACGAGAGAGGAAGGAAGGGAGGACACTGGTAAGAACATAAGAAGATCCACTTACACTGTGTGATCGCACAATAATGTATGATAATGGGAGATGATGTGCTTGATAAGGGAAAGCAGCACGAGAAGCCGAGCAGGCAAGCAGATGGTGACAGTTTTGTTTACACTGAACTGTGCTGGGGTCAGAACGCAATCATGGTTACATTACTGTGGAGCCAGCACGAGATATGGGTTGGAATATGTACCTCAATACAGGGATGGGATAGATATGCTACTGAACTCAAAATGTTACCTTTGTACACACTGATACATCGAGACGATTGAAATACTGAACATTTTCCTAGAAAACTGCCCTTTACTTCCTCATGCTAGCTAGCAGTAGCCACCGCAGCAATTTTGGAATGGCAGTGTCAGCCAACTCTTTTGTTGTTCAACGCGATGTGCCATTCCATAATGGCTCCTGTGGCTACTGCTAGCTAGCATGAGGCCGAAAGGGCCATTTTCCAGGAAAACAAGCAGTATTTCAATCTTCTCAATGGAGCAGTGTGGATAAAGGTCAAATTTGGAGTACAGTGCCATATCCCTCCCTGCATTGAGGTACGTTTTCCGAACCATATCTCATGCTGGCTCCACGGTGTGTTAATGTAACCATGATTGGTTCCGACCTCTGTGCAGCTCAGTGTAAACAACCGGAACGGTAGTATCGGTATCTTTTGGCAAGTAACAGTCATGTAGTGGAGTGAAACAAAGTCTCAGTGGAGAGCAGCTTCTCACAATCCCCTTACTGCTCTCCTACCACCTGCCACTCACACCGACACTAATCACTCCACGGCTGCTCAGGCCGCTAAAGACACACACACACTCCTTCTCTAGGGGTGATCGTTGAAGAATCTAGCTAGTGCATTCAAGTTGTCTATTGGCTATCTCTCTCTATCAGACCCCCCCTCCATCCCGCCTCTCTCTTTGAGTGAGGTGATATGCTTCTGAGAAGAAGTGAGATGAGTGAATGAAGAAAATCTGGATTTATTTACATGAGCTGCAGATCCGTCGGGAGCCACCGTGTTGGGGCCCAACGTGATAATCAATCTCAGCATGGACTCCTCTATACTCCCTCACCGTCTCCTCCCCTCTGTCAGTCTCTCTGTCTCCCTCTTCTCTTTCAATCTCTCCATGCTGTCAATATCATTTTGTATCTCATTGCCTATTCTGCTCATATCTGTCAACTTCACTTCTGTCTCCTAATGCATTCGTCACCAAGGCAATTGAAGTTTTGGGCTGCGGCTTGGTCGCTCTACAATCATGCAGGACTGCTCTTACAGGTTTATTCTTATATTTTCCTTGAAATAGGATGGAAACCTTTGTTATGGTCAGATGATTCTAAGACAAACTGCTTCCGGACAGCCAAGCCCCTGTCTGTGATTTGCACCCTATTCCCTTTATAGTGCCCTACTTTTGACCAGGGAACATTAGGCTCTCGTGAAAAGTAGTGCACTATGAAGGGACTAAGGTGCCATAAAGTACATGGCCTATGAGTCACTCCTTTTCTACAGAGATGTGGACAGCCAGACTCTGGCCAGGCCCATGCAGATAGACTGGAGTTTAATACGCACAGACTGTCCTCTACTCTCCTTTTACAGACAGACAACAAAGGTCCAGTCCAAACACAAATATGCTTCATCTGACACGAGGCGCTTCGTTCACTGCTCCCTTTCCTCCCCATCTTCTCTCCTCTCCTCTGTCTGGTGAGGGCTGATAGACCCTCTCCTTTCCTCTCCCTCTTCTCTCCTCTCCTCTGTCTGGTGAGGGCTGATAGACCCTCTCCTTTCCTCTCCCTCTTCTCTCCTCTCCTCTGTCTGGTGAGGGCTCCACTGAAGGTCAGGAATTGCAATGAGGTAGAGACCAGACTGTGCTGCTCACAGAGCTAACTTTCCTGTGATGTTTTAGTGATTCCCCAACATTATTTAGCTAAAGGCGCTGTTTCTCTCCTAAGGTCTGCAGGTTTGCTTTCGATTTATTCGTTATGAATTGATGTTTAAACTTTATCTAAACGGAAACATTGTTAGACTATTTGTGTGAAGCCATAATAAATACTACAGGGTACACTATTCCTGCCAAACTGATGGTGAACTAAAATGGTAGCTACAATAAAAGGTAACATTTATTTATAACATTAACACAATATTGAGCTGTACCTTGAAAACAACAAACAATAAACAATATAGTTACACTTTAAAAGGCAAACAAACTCCAAGAAACATCTGATAATGTAGATCAGAGATAGTGGTTGAGTGTAAAATAATACTGACTTTGTAAATACCTTCGATTGTTTACTAATGAATCCTGCTAAAAAAATGTATTGATAATACTGTAATAAGTACTGTTCACAATGCTGACATAATAACTCCCAACAAGAGTAAGATATACACATGAAACACATGTCTGAAATAACACATAATAACACATAATAACACATATGAAAGCATGAAATATCAAAGTCATACTTTAATACAGTGCAACATTTAGAATCCTCCCCCAGCCACTAAAAAATGTACTGCAAGAGGGTTCTCGATATTTGGGATATAGTTGCTGATAGTAGCCAGAGGAGGAGACTCCGCTAGAGGCTGTAATGTGAAACTGGCCTGTGATACATGTTGTGTTGTAACAGAGATCTCCCTCCATGGATGCTGCCTACTGGGCTAATAGTTCAGTCAGTGTTGGTTGTCAGACAAAGTATCAGAAATGTTCAACATTGTCTCAGAGAAGTCAACCGCCTGACAAGAGAAATCCATTTGCTAGATTAATGCAATAGAGAGATCAAAGTTGCATCGTGCCATTTCTCCCTCCGACAGCTTGTAAACCCCATCACAGCAGCTGTAATAGTTGAATATTGTCAACCGCTTTCATGGGATGTCTAGCTTGACAGTTACAATCAAAACTAAATGTACAACAGAGATCAACACAGACCTCACAAGCCAAGCCATGTATAGTAGCAAACAAGCAAGTGCTTGTAACATTACAGTAGGAAGTGAACTGGTATGATTGACAATTACATTTCAAAGAAACAACAATGTTATACTGTACATAAAGAACATCCCAAACATAACTGTACTATGTACAAAGAGGTCCACACAAGATATGAACTGCTCATTCAGCAGTGTATCAGAGAGCACTGTGTGTGCGTCCCATGTCTACCTATTCCATATGGGGAATGGGGTTCCATTTGGAATGCAACTGTAACTGTGGTATACTATAAGCTGTGTGTGAGCTGCTGTCTAGCAGTACAGCTGGGACCATCAAAGCAGTAACCACTCAGGTCACTGTAGCAGAGATAAGCACATCTCATGGTGCGCTGCAGCAGCCAGGGTCCATCATGTAGATGGTAGACTCCTACATACAGGTAAGTGAAAAACACATCACACACACATGCACACACTTACAACCATCTTCTTCTTTTTTTTACCTAACTGGGCATCACGTTTTAATGAATACAAACACTACCTCTGCAACAGACACACCATTTTAGAATGACTCTTACGACAAAAGAGATATCTTCTCTTTTTACCCTGTGTCTTTGCCTGTGTGCTTCTCTTTATGTGTGTGTGCAGTTGTTCTGTCTCTCTCTCTGTTCCGTCTCTCTCTTTTCTTGTGGGTAATTAGTGTGATTGAGGAGTGATGGCACTGATGAGGACATTCACCCAGTTGAGTAGTCAGCCTGGCGCCAGCTCTCTCAGGAACAAGGCAAACTTATTGTCTCCATCACTACAGTGATCAAAACCAACACTGCTTTCTTAAACAACCTACCATCCAACCTGGAACATTGTCAATTAACAGATGGGGTTTGAATGCGGTTGATTACGCATTCAGTTGCCTGTCTTTGACAAAATCCCCACTTGAACCTGCCATCTGAAATGGAAAAACATTCTGCAGCATTTTGAAACTGAGTGTTTGGTCTATTTTTGGTTTTAGTATTCAGTCCGTATGTTGTCTGACTAACTGTAAGAGAGCAATGCCTTTTTAGCTAGACTAGTGTCTGTGCCTGGGAGAGCTTGTTTGCAGAGAATCACAGCCTGCCTGGTTCCCCATGGTAAATTAATCAGTTGCAAGGCGTGTTTCATTTAGTTGCTGTCTACAGGAGTAATGGAATGTCTAGTGTATCCTGGCCTCTGTTTTACAGATTACTGGGCCCACTGAGACATGTAACTGTCAACACGCACACGCACACGCACACACGCACAAACTCACACGCACACGCACACACGCACAAACTCACACGCACACATGCACGCACACACACACAAATCATCCCATTAAAATGTAAATCATTGGGTGCGTAGAATATCTACTTATCCCATTATAATTAGATAACTATTCTTTCTGCACTGTCACTCCTCAGTTACTGTCTCCGGTAGATATATTAGATATAGTAGATTATATTGTAGATTATATAGTGAATACAAATATAAACGCAACATACAACAATTTGTAAGATTTTACTGAGTTACAGTTCATATATGAGAAAATCAGTCAATTGAAATAAAACCATTAGGCCCTAATCTATGGATTTCACATGACTGGAAATACAGATATGTATCTGTTGGTCACAGATACAGTACCTTAAAAACAAATGAGCCCCACAATGGGCCTCAGCATTTCGTCACAGTATTTCTGTGCATTCAAATTGCCATCGATAAAATGCAATTGTGCTTGTTGTCCGTAGCTTATGTCTGCCCATACCATAACCCCACCGCCACCATGGGGCACTCTGTTCACAATGTTGACATCAGCAAACTGCTCACCTACACAAAGCCATACACGTGGTCTGCTGTTGTGAGTCCAGTTGGATGTAATGGCAAATTCTCTAAAACAATGTTGGAGGCAGCTTATGGTAGAGAAATGAACATTCAATTCTCTGGTGGACATTCCTGTAGTCAACATGACAGTTACACGCTCCCTCAAAACTTGAGACATCTGTGGCATTGTGTTGTGTGACAAAACTGCACATTTTAGAGTGACCTTTTATTGTCCCCAGCACAAGGAGCACCTGTATAGTGATCATGCTGTTTAATCAGCTTCTTGATATGTCACACCTGTCAGGTGGATGGATTATCTTGGCACAGGAGAAATGCTCACTAACAGGGATGTCAATGCATTTGTGCACAAAGTTTGAGAGAAATAAGCTTTTTGTGAGTATGGAATATTTCTGGGATATTTTATTTCAGCTCATGAAACATGGGACCTACACTTTACATGATGTGTTTATATTTTTGTTCAGTGTATATTCCACACTACCAATAAACTCACTCTTACAAGGCCCAGAGATATGAAGTAACAGGTGTTACTTGCCCCTGTTACCCCTCCTGTCCTCTAGATCATGTTGACCCTCTGTTACCCCTCCTGTCCTCTCTGTCCTCTATTTAGTGTACTACTTTTGAACAGGGTCCATAGGACTCTGGTCAAAAGTAGCGCACTATAAAGGGAATAGGGTTCCATTTGAGACCCAGAGGTCTCATAAAGAGAGCATGGCCTCTAAGCTGCCTCCCTTCCTCTCATATCTGAATTATGCTATAAGTATCCAGGCACATCTTCCCATCGCTAGTTACAAGAACTAACATCATCCCCGAAAACACAATCCATCTAGCCTTTACTGTCAATAAGATCATGCTGTATAAGAGGAAGTCCTCACAGTGCAGTTTCCCTGCCTCTGTAATCACACCACTTTTCTCTCCTGTTGTCTTGTACACAGCTGACTATCACTGTTCAGGTTAGGGTCTGTTTGTTCAGCTCTATCCCACATTATTCCACTGAAGTCTACATACTGACAGGACACCAGCTAAACACACCTCAGCCACAATAATCTGTTTCAAAGTGTGTGTCCTATGGAGTGTGGGCTTGTTAACCCTGGGCTCCACTATAGGGGCTCAGGAGATGCTACAGGAATGGCAGGAATGGCATATGTTTCTGACAAGCTGAGAAAACCACTATACTGTGAGGACTGACTGTGCTTCCAGCACGGGGGCGGCAATCAAACATTAATGCACCATTCAGAAGTACGGGTGGTAATATGAACTCATACACCACTGTGTGTGTGTGGTGAGTGGGTCCTTAGAAGCAAATGTCAATTGCTAGATAAGTATTGGATACATTCTGATAGTTGAAGGTGTGTGGATAGTGTGAATGTTATCGGGTTCAGTTAGTGCTGTGTCCTGTATTAACCTTGTACTCTATTGACCCAATCTTATACTGTATTGACCCAGTCTTGTCCTGTATTGACCCAGTCTTATCCTATATTGACCCAGTCTTGTACTGTATTGACTCAATCGTATCCTATATTGACCCAGTCTTATCCTATATTGACCCAATCTTGTCCTGTATTGACCCAGTCTTGTCCTATATTGACCCAGTCTTGTCCTGTATTGACCCAGTCTTGTCCTGTATTGACCCAGTCTTGTCCTGTATTGACCCAGTCTTATCCTATTTTGACCCAGTCTTGTCCTGTATTGACCCAATCTTGTCCTGTATTGACACAGTCTTATCCTATATTGACCCAATCTTGTCCTGTATTGACCCAATCTTGTCCCGTATTGACCCAGTCTTATCCCATATTGACCCAATCTTGTCCTGTATTGACCCAATCTTGTCCTGTATTGACCCAGTCTTATCCTGTATTGACCCAATCTTGTCCTTTATTTACCCAGTCCTGTCTTGTATTGATCCAGTCTTGTCCTGTATTGACCCAGTCTTGTCCTGTATTGACCCAGTCTTATCCTGTATTGACCCAATCTTGTCCTGTATTGACCCAGTCCTGTCCCGTATTGACCCAGTCTTGTCCCGTATTGACCCAGTCTTGTCCCGTATTGACCCAGTCTTGTCCTGTATTGACCCAATCTTGTCCTGTATTGACCCAGTCCTGTCCCGTATTGACCCAGTCTTGTTACCCAGTCATGAACCCAGCCCTTACAGTATCTCTCTGGGCTATAGCAGGTACCAGGCAGTGTGCCCTAGATATGCCTTATTGCCTTAGTTTAAACCAAGGACCACTGGATAAGCGCACTGCCCTCTGAAGGGGAACCAACCAAGCCTCGGCCACAAGTGGTAGACTTGATGCCCAAAATTTTAAAAAAGGACATTATGTAAATGGTCAAAGACAAACATGGATGGAATATATGTGCACACGCATGCATGCACACACATACACAAACACAGCCCCCATGGGCAGGTATAGTGAGATAGAGTGTTTAGCGGTGCCTGATTCTCCTTTCCCCTCTCTACTCAGGCAGGTTGTTGCTAGAGTAGAAGCTGGAGGTCTCCGACACATTCTTGGAGACACTGCGGGACGAGGAGCCGTTAGAGGTCAGGTCCAGAGAGGAGCACCTGGGTGCCGCTACTGCACACAACCCCCCTCCCCCTCCGCTAACCCCCTGCGCCTCGGACCGACACCCGGCCACAGATAGGGCCCCAAACCTGGGAGGCTCCAGGTCGTCGGCCACATGCATCACGGAGGACACGTTGGTCTCCATGCGGCTGGCCTTGTACATGCTGGCCTGGGTCTGCAGGTAACGTGTGGACTTGAGCTCCAGACCCTCGTAGGAGCCGGTGGGGACACAGGGACAGCAGCTGAAGGCCTGCTTGAAGCCAGCTCGGAACCTAGGGAAGGACAGAGAGACATACAGACAGACAAACGGATAGATAACAGAGGACATGCAGACAGACAGACAGACAGACAGACAGACAGACAGACAGACAGACAGACAGACAGACAGACAGACAGACAGACAGACAGACAGACAGACAGACAGACAGACAGACAGACAGACAGACAGACAGACAGACAGACAGACAGACAGACAGACAGACAGGAGAGATGTTCAAAAAAAGGGAAAGTAAAATGGCTGAAGACAGACGAAGAGGCAAGAATTTGTTGGAAAATGAGTGGGGAGGCAGATGTGGTTATGAATTTTAAAACTTCAAATGGATATTGCTGTGGAGAGAAGAGCACTGTATAATGATTCATGACTTAGACCCTAACAGTTCTCTAGCAGTGCAACTAACTCTCACATTTTAATTTTGTCTTGTAACGACACTCAGAGTATGAAATAGGCATCTTTCAGAGACATATTTCAAAGACTTTTCAGACTTTTTTCAGACACCAGCTTGTTATTCTGAAAACTAATTGAAAGTTGGCTCTTCATAAAACTTTACCACCACAGTGAATTATTCTGTGTTCGTAACCAGGTCGGAAGTGGGAATTTACCACCATAAAGTTTTGGACTCTAGATGGATAAAACCCATTTTGGCACATGGACATTGCCTTTGAGGGCTTACAGAATTTTAAAGTAGTTAACTGGGTGGGCCTTCATTTGGGTGAAGGAAGGATCACATGATTCCATCTGGGTCATCAGCCAATTAATTATACTCGTGAGCAAACATTCCAAAACTGTTGTTGGTAGTACGTACATCGGCAACCTGGCTTTTAAACCTGTTCAAACAACACACTCTAGCTGGCGGTATGCATCCTTTCAGTTTGTTTGCCAACTCATATAGGTAGTACAAAAATGTAATTGACTACTTCAAAAGGAAGATGGCCTCAATGGTGCTGCATGTGCGCTCACAGATACCATAATGGGACATGTATAAAGTTGATATTGCTATCCTTCTATATGTTTACAACATACCACTGTGAAAAATCTACAGCCCTCTAACTGTCACGCCCTGATATGTTTCACCTGTCCTTGTGCTGGTCTCCACCCCCCTCCAGGTGTCGCCCATCTTCCCAATTATCCCTTGGGTATTTATACTGGTCTGTGCCAGTTCAATTTGTTTGTTCATACCTACCAGCGTTTTTCCCTTGCGCCTGTCTGTGCTTTAGTGCCTGTTTTCTAGTTTCCCGGTTTTTACAATTTCTGCCTGCCCCGAGCCTGCCTGTCATCCTGTACCTTTGCCCCACTACTCTGGATTACTGACCTCTGCCTGTCCTGACCCTGAGCCTGCCTGCTGTTCCGGTGCCTTTACCCCACTACTCTGGATTACTGACCTCTGCCTGTCCTGAGCCCGCCTGCTGTTCCGGTGCCTTTACCCCACTACTCTGGATTACTGACCTCTGCCTGTCCTGACCCTGAGCCCGCCTGCTGTTCCGGTGCCTTTACCCTACTACTCTGGATTACTGACCTCTGCCTGTCCTAACCCTGAGCCCGCCTGCTGTTCCGGTTCCTTTACCCCACTACTCTGGATTACTGACCTCTGCCTGTCCTGACCCTGAGCCCGCCTGCTGTTCCGGTGCCTTTACCCCACTACTCTGGATTACTGACCTCTGCCTGTCCTAACCCTGAGCCCGCCTGCTGTTCCGGTTCCTTTACCCCACTACTCTGGATTACTGACCTCTGCCTGTCCTGACCCTGAGCCCGCCTGCTGTTCCGGTGCCTTATACCCAATCTGGATTATATACCCCTGCCTGTCCTGACCCTGAGCCCGCCTGCTGTTCCGGTGCCTTATACCCAATCTGGATTATATACCCCTGCCTGTCCTGACCCTGAGCCCGCCTGCTGTTCCGGTGCCTTATACCCAATCTGGATTATATACCCCTGCCTGTCCTGACCCCGCCTGCTGTTCCGGTGCCTTATACCCAATCTGGATTATATACCCCTGCCTGTCCTGACCCTGAGCCCGCCTGCTGTTCCGGTGCCTTATACCCAATCTGGATTATATACCCCTGCCTGTCCTGACCCTGAGCCCGCCTGCTGTTCCGGTGCCTTATACCCAATCTGGATTATATACCCCTGCCTGTCCTGACCCTGAGCCCGCCTGCTGTTCCGGTGCCTTATACCCAATCTGGATTATATACCCCTGCCTGTCCTGACCCTGAGCCCGCCTGCTGTTCCGGTGCCTTATACCCAATCTGGATTATATACCCCTGCCTGTCCTGACCCTGAGCCCGCCTGCTGTTCCGGTGCCTTATACCCCACTACTCTGGATTACTGACCTCTGCCTGTCCTGACCCTGAGCCCGCCTGCTGTTCCGGTGCCTTATACCTAATCTGGATTATATACCCCTGCCTGTCCTGACCCTGAGCCCGCCTGCTGTTCCGGTGCCTTTACCCCACTACTCTGGATTATATACCCCTGCCTGTCCTGACCCTGAGCCCGCCTGCTGTTCCGGTGCCTTTACCCCACTACTCTGGATTATATACCCCTGCCTGTCCTGACCCTGAGCCCGCCTGCTGTTCCGGTGCCTTTACCCCACTACTCTGGATTATATACCCCTGCCTGTCCTGACCCTGAGCCCGCCTGCTGTTCCGGTGCCTTTACCCCACTACTCTGGATTATATACCCCTGCCTGTCCTGACCCTGAGCCCGCCTGCTGTTCCGGTGCCTTTACCCCACTACTCTGGATTATATACCCCTGCCTGTCCTGACCCTGAGCCCGCCTGCTGTTCCGGTGCCTTATACCCAATCTGGATTATATACCCCTGCCTGTCCTGACCCTGAGCCCGCCTGCTGTTCCGGTGCCTTATACCCAATCTGGATTATATACCCCTGCCTGTCCTGACCCCGCCTGCTGTTCCGGTGCCTTATACCCAATCTGGATTATATACCCCTGCCTGTCCTGACCCTGAGCCCGCCTGCTGTTCCGGTGCCTTATACCCAATCTGGATTATATACCCCTGCCTGTCCTGACCCTGAGCCCGCCTGCTGTTCCGGTGCCTTATACCCAATCTGGATTATATACCCCTGCCTGTCCTGACCCTGAGCCCGCCTGCTGTTCCGGTGCCTTATACCCAATCTGGATTATATACCCCTGCCTGTCCTGACCCTGAGCCCGCCTGCTGTTCCGGTGCCTTATACCCCACTACTCTGGATTACTGACCTCTGCCTGTCCTGACCCTGAGCCCGCCTGCTGTTCCGGTGCCTTATACCTAATCTGGATTATATACCCCTGCCTGTCCTGACCCTGAGCCCGCCTGCTGTTCCGGTGCCTTTACCCCACTACTCTGGATTATATACCCCTGCCTGTCCTGACCCTGAGCCCGCCTGCTGTTCCGGTGCCTTTACCCCACTACTCTGGATTATATACCCCTGCCTGTCCTGACCCTGAGCCCGCCTGCTGTTCCGGTGCCTTTACCCCACTACTCTGGATTATATACCCCTGCCTGTCCTGACCCTGAGCCCGCCTGCTGTTCCGGTGCCTTTACCCCACTACTCTGGATTATATACCCCTGCCTGTCCTGACCCTGAGCCCGCCTGCTGTTCCGGTGCCTTTACCCCACTACTCTGGATTATATACCCCTGCCAGCCTTGACCTGTCGTTTGCATGCCCCTGTTTAAAGAATAAACATGAATTTCTTCAACACTGTCTGCACTTGGGTCATACCTTAAAACATGATACTAACTGGTCATTACTAGTGAGAAACCTCTATCCTCCTTGAGCTCTGACTTGTCCCAAATGGTGACCTCTGATGTCACCTACTAAGGAAATTACCTTGATTTCAACATTTTCAGCATTTAACTATGAAACAGTATTTTTATAAAGCTATTTATTGATATGGTTTTTGAAGACCAGTTCTTTACGAGCCTGATAGCTGTACTTTTAGTTTATGGTTGACACAGCTTGTTGGCTATTAGCTAATCGGATGTTTCTCAGCAAGTGCACGTGAATGCATCCAATTGGTATCTACAACTTCACAACTGGTAAATTCCTACCTCCCGATTGGAGCTCAATGATGATAGACAAGTTTCCTGCTAGTAATTACCAGTTGGAGGGCCGTTCAATTGTATTTTTTCCAGTCATATGTGATAAACATATAGAATGATAGAGATCATCTTTATATATGTTCCATTATGGTGTCTGTGAGCGCACGGGCAGCGCCATTGAGGCCATTTTGGCCATACTCCATTTTGAAGTAGTCCATTTTCTTCTACTGCTATTAATTGGCAAACTAAAAAGGTACATACTGCCTGCCATCTAGAGTGTATTGTTTGAACATGTATAAAGCCATGGTTGGTGATTTCCTGCTACCTACAATTATGGAATGTTTGCTCACAAGTAGAATTTATTGGCGGATCCCTCCTGATGAACCGGATGGAATCATCCCACCCAGCTGACTACTTTAAAATGGTGAAGCACTCAATGACAGTGTCCATACCATCTAACTCTATGGTGGTAGATTCACACTTCCCACTTGGTTACAAATGCAATATTAGACATCTGTCTTTCCAAAACAATTTTTAAATCATTAAAAAACTAACTCATAGAGGTTTTACTATTATTATGCCCTACCCAGGATGTCAACAAGTCATATGAGAGCAAGTGGTTGTTTTTCACGCAGGAAAAATTTACAATAGTGCATCTAAATCTTTTAAGGGGGGGTGAGAAGGATTACTTTATCCTATCCAAGGAATACCTTGGATAGGATAAAGTAATCCTTCTCACCCCCCCTTAAAAGATTTAGATGCACTATTGTAAAGTGGCTGCTCCACTGGATGTCATAAGGTCAATGCACCAATTTGTAAGTCGCTCTGGATAAGAGCGTCTGCTAAATGACTTAAATGTAAAAAAAAATGTAAAAATAAGTATTTTTCATTTAGCCTTCACCACAGTGGTAAAAGTTATAAATAATACGTGCTGAACAGTCCATAACTTATAAATAATACGTGCTGAACAGTCCATAACTTATAAATAATACGTGCTGAACAGTCCATAACTTATAAATAATACGTGCTGAACAGTCCATAACTTATAAATAATACGTGCTGAACAGTCCATAACTTATAAATAATACGTGCTGAACAGTCCATAACTTATAAATAATACGTGCTGAACAGTCCATAACTTATAAATAATACGTGCTGAACAGTCCATAACTTATAAATAATACGTGCTGAACAGTCCATAACTTATAAATAATACGTGCTGAACAGTCCATAACTTATAAATAATACGTGCTGAACAGTCCATAACTTATAAATAATACGTGCTGAACAGTCCATAAGTTATAAATAATAAGTGCTGAACAGTCCATAAGTTATAAATAATACGTGCTGAACAGTCCATAAGTTATAAATAATACGTGCTGAACAGTCCATAAGTTATAAATAATACGTGCTGAACAGTCCATAACTTATAAATAATACGTGCTGAACAGTCCATAACTTATAAATAATACGTGCTGAACAGTCCATAACTTATAAATAATACGTGCTGAACAGTCCATAACTTATAAATAATACGTGCTGAACAGTCCATAAGTTATAAATAATACGTGCTGAACAGTCCATAACTTATAAATAATACGTGCTGAACAGTCCATAACTTATAAATAATACGTGCTGAACAGTCCATAAGTTATAAATAATACGTGCTGAACAGTCCATAACTTATAAATAATACGTGCTGAACAGTCCATAACTTATAAATAATACGTGCTGAACAGTCCATAACTTATAAATAATACGTGCTGAACAGTCCATAACTTATAAATAATACGTGCTGAACAGTCCATAACTTATAAATAATGCAATGAATAATCTATGTACGTAATAAAAACAGGTGTTAAAGAGAATGATAAACAATTGTGCGTGTATGTGTGTGTGTGTGTTCGTGTGTAGTGTGTGTGCTTGTGTGTAGTGTAGTATAGTATACCTACCTGTCGTTGAGACAGCAGTAGATGATAGGGTTGTACATGGTGGAGCTCATGGCCAGCCACATGACAGCCAGGTACACCTGTTGGATGTAGAGCGTCTCAAACAGGAGGGGGAAGAACAGGTGGAGCAGGAAGTACACGTGGTAGGGCAGCCAGCAGAGAGAAAACGTACACACAACCACGATCATCATCTTCACCACCTAACACAGACACAGATACCACAAAGGGTTGGGCTCAATTAATCCATTCCACAGATATTCTATTTAATTAGTTCTAAATGTAATTCTGTGTTCAATTCAGTCATTCAGAAAGGGGACAAGACAGCAGAAAGAAAGTGGAAGATGGTGTATGTTAGAGCAATAAGAAACCATCAGACATGTAGCTGTCCGTTGGGGAATGATGAGAGGAGTAGAGAGATCTTGAAGCTCAGGGTGTCATTGTGTTTATTTCATGAGTCATGGAGGAAGAAGTAAACATTGACCAACTTTCAACTCCTCCCTCTGTTTCTCTGACTTGACCTGAAGTTGATGCAGCAGAGTTGTTTAGGATGCGTTCCAAATGGAACCATGTTCCTTTTATAGTGCTATTCCAGGAATTATTCCTGGAAGCATTCCTGGAAGCAGGTATTCCTGGAAGCAAATTATTTACAAACATGACATGAGAATGTGTACATTTCTGAGGAAATCTCTAATTTAAAGTGTCTTTTAGTTTATTGATTGCCCTTCATGATTCTTCTTAAGGCTAGGCGTCCCGCTAGCGGGACACCTGTCGACAACATCCGGTGAAATTAGAGGGAGCGCAATTCAAATAAATAACCGTCATATTAAACATTTATGAACATACAAGTATCTTATATTGTTTAAAAGCTTAAATTATTGTTAATCTAACTGCATTGTCCGATTTACAATAGGCTTTACAGCGAAAGCATACCATGCGATTGTTTGAGGACGGCGCCTAACAACATATTTTTCAACCAGCACAGGCTTCATAAAATCACAAATAGCAATTAAATAAACCACTTACATTTGAAAATCTTCCTCTGTTTGCAATCCCAAGGGTCCCAGCTACAACATGAATGGTCGTTTTGTTAGATAAAATCCTTCTTTATATCCCAGAAAAGTCTGTATAGTTGGCGCCATCAATTTCAGTAATCCGCTCGTTCAAAATGCAGACAAAGGAGTCCAAATAGTTACCGCTGTCACACCCTGACCATAGTTTGCTTTGTATGTTTCTATGTTTTGGTTGGTCAGGGTGTGATCTGAGTGGGCATTCTATGTTGGATGTCTTGTTTGTCTATTTCTATGTCTGGCCTGATATGGTTCTCAATCAGAGGCAGGTGTTAGTCATTGTCTCTGATTGGGAACCATATTTAGGTAGCCTGGGTTTCACTGTGTGTTTGTGGGTGATTGTTCCTGTCTCTGTGTTTGCACCAGATAGGACTGTTTAGGTTTTCGCACATTTATTGTTTTGTTAGTTTATTCATGTATAGTTCCTTTATTAAAGAACATGAATAACCACCACGCTGCATTTTGGTCCGCCTCTACTTCACCACAAGAAAGCCGTTACAACCGCTAAACTTTGTTCAAACAAGTCAAACTATATTTCTATGTAATCCTCATGTATCCTGAACTGTAAATAAACTACAATATTTCATACAGAAAGAAGTATGTTCAATAGAAAAGTAAAATCGTCACACAGCGACAGACTGATTTTCCACTGGGACCAGGCTCGTGTTGGAAGAAACAAGCCAGAAACCTTAAACAAAGACTCATGACATCTAGTGGAAGCCTTAGGAATTGAAATCTGGGAGCTAGAATTGCATAGGACATATACCTTTCCATTATAAGAGCCTGGGACCTCAAAAAAAAAAAAATCCGGTTTGGATTTTCACCTACCATATCAATTGTGTTATAGTCTCATGCATTATTTTACATTTCTACAAACTTGTGTTTGTAGAAAGTGTTTTCTATCCAATGCTACCAATTATATGTATATCCTGGCCTCTGGGCCTGAGTAACATGCAGTTTACTTTGGGCACGTCAGTCAGGCGGAAATTCAGGAAAATAGACCCTAGCTCTTAACCAAACATATCTGCTAACTATGTGTCTATAATGAATGGCTCAGTCGGAGAGAGTTCTAGCATGCGGTACACATGCTAGACTTAGAAGTCAAAGTAAAAGTCCAAGTTAAAGTGGGAGATAAACATAGAGGCATAGAGCTAGCCCCATAAATCCAAGATACTGATACTACAAAATTCCCTAGGGTCTCATTCATGTACAGTTGCTGGCAGAGCATGTAAACTATAGGATACATGTGTTCTATGATGTAAACCCATGCAAGGTTAATCAAATCAAATCTTATTGGTCACATACACATGGTTAGCAGATGCTAATGTGAGTGTAGTGAAATGCTTATGCTTCTAGTTCCGACAGTGCAGCAATATCTAACTGCAGCCAACGTGAGTAGAACATTTAAACGTGTTAACCTCGCAAGGCTGCCGGCCCAGAAGGCATCCCAAGCCGCGTCCTCAGAGCATGCGCAGACCAGCTGGCTGGTGTGTTTACAGACAGATTCAATCAATCACTATCCCAGTCTATTGTTCGCACAAGAGGTTCACCACTGTTCCTGTTCCCAAGAAAGCTAAGGTAACTGGCTGTGATGGCTGTTTAGCAGTCTGATGGCCTTGAGATAGAAGCTGTTTTTCAGTTTCTCGGTCCCTGCTTTGTTGTACCTGTACTCATCTCACCTTCTGGATGTTAATAGGGTGAACAGGCAGTGGCTCGGGTGGTTGTTGTCCTTGATGATCTTTTTGGCCTTCATGTTACATCGGGGGCTGTAGGTGTCCTGGAGGGCAGATAGTTTGCCCCTGGTGATGCATTGTGCAGACCGCACCACCCTCTGGAGAGACTTGCGCTTGTGGGCATCAGTAAACGTTTGTGAGGGTTTTAGGTGACAAGCCAAATTTCTTCAGCCTCCTGAGGTTGAAGAGGTGCTGTTGCGCCTTCTTCACCTCACTGTGTGGATGGACCATTTCAGTTTGTCCGTGATGTGCACACAAAGGAAATTAAAACTTTCCACCTTCTCCACTGCCGTCCCATCGATGTGGATAGGGGGGATGCTCCCTCTGCTGTTTCCTGAAGTCCACGATTGTCTCCTCTGTTTTGTTGATGTTGAGTGAGGGATTATTTTCCTGACACCACACTCAGAGTGCCCTCTCCTCCTCCCTGTAGGCTGTCTCAACGTTGTTGGTAATCAAGCCCACTACTGTTGTGTCATCTGCAAACTTGATGATTGTGTTGGAGGCGTGCATGGCCATGCAGTCATGGGTGAACAGGGAGTACGGGGGGGGGGCTGAGCACGCACCCATGTGTGGCCACAGTGTTGCGGATCAGCGAAGTGGAGATGTTGTTTCCTACCTTCACCACCTGGGAATGGTCCGGGACTTCCTGACGGGCCAAATTGCACAGGACGGGGTTGAGACTCAGGCCCTCAAGCATAATGATGAGCTTAGAGGATACTATGGTGTTGAATGCTGAGCTATAGTCAATGAACAGCATTCTTACATAGGTATTCCTTTTGTCCAGATGGGATAGGGCAGTGTGCAGTGTGATGGCGATTGCATCGTCTGTGGACCTATTGGGGTGGTAAGCAAATTGAAGTGGGTCTAGGGTGACAGGTAAGGTGGAGGTGATATGATACTTTACTAGTCTCTCAAAGCACTGTACTGAATGATGTCACAGCCTGCTTCTTACCAAGCCCCGCAGTATATCTTTACCCTACAAAACTCATAATTGGAACCTTGCATTTGGCTATGAGCATGTACACACAGGCTTATAGTATCTTTATACTGTACTGTACCTTGCGTTTGGCAGTGAGCTGCTCCTTGTAGCGGTCAGAGGAGTCTCCAGGTATGTTACTGGCCCAGAGGGTGAGGCCCACCACCAGGTAGGCACAGCCCATCACCAGCAGAGGCAGGAAGTAGATCAGCACAGTCACACATACGTAGTACCTACAAGACAGGACAGGGGAGACAGGGGGAGAGGAAGGCAGACACCGAGGAAAGCCGTGAATGATGACGTACAGTCTAAAGCAGAGATCAGGCAGGTGTGTGGGTTCCGATGGGATAAAGATGGGGTAACTGTATCTTTATGTAAGGTGTAACAATAATACAATATAAATAAGGGCTTCCTTTAGGAAGCAAATACATCAAATGCAAATATTCTGTGCTCATTTTTAGATATTTAAATGGGAAAGAAACAAACCCCAGCCCATTATGCATCATACCAGCTATATTTCTATATTTTTGAAAGTTATAAATATTGAAGACTTGATTGCTGACATGCAAAACATTTTGGGACTATATCAACAATGGACTAATGAAAGAAATACTTAAAGGTTTTTGATGGTTGGAATTGTCCAATAAAATGTTAAATATGAGTGTGTGTGTGTGCTTGTTCATGTGGAGAGGGGACATCCCTCAACTCCAGTGAACTTCCATTTAATTCGCTGCACACAGCATGGCTGAGACTCACAGGCCATTTCCTTGGTAATTAACTACAATTATGATAATCAGATAGAACGCCCAGGAGGACAGGGACACATCAGCCTTCAGGCCCTCATACAGTACCTGCCTACTGAGTCAAATGCAGATCAAACATGGCCCACACAGCACACAAGGCATACGAAATGAGCTCAAAGAGAGAGAAGCTGTAATTCAACCAATTGACTATGAGGCTGAACTTTTTCATGCACCTTTTTCCTCCAAAATGTTTTTCTTTTCCAAAAACGTTTGTTGTACCTTTTTGTTCTCCAGGGATGCATGCAGTGTTTTCGTTTTTAAGGGATTGTGGAAAGCATCTGTTTGTGTTTGCTGAGTAATCCAATATTAGAGGCATTCACAGCCTATTTGGAGTGGTTACAACAGTGAAATGTTTGGGAATTGCATGAGAGTACATGCAGTACATTGGTAATGGCTGGGCTCCTGTAAAGACTTCCACTGACTTTGTTGTCTGGGATGTGTGAAATTGGTTGTCACAGTTTACCGCTTTCTGTTTGTAAATAACACACTAGGAGGGAGCAACTAATTACATTAGAAGGAGAACAGGTAGGCAGCACTTGTATTTCATTTATATTTCTCAGATAAAGACCTGTTTCATTTGTGACCACACGTCAAACAGAGAGAAAAAGACAATAACAAACAACATTGTCATATATCCCTCCCTCCCTCCCTCCCTCTCTCAACATGAAAGAATGTGCCTGTGTTCCAAAGCTCAACCTATTCCCCATATAGTGCACTACTTTTGGTAAATTGTCAAATGTAGTGCACTACATAGGGAATACGATACCACATGGGACACATTCGGACGGCCATGTAAATATGGACACGTAAATATAATGTGTATATCAGGCCAGGTTTTCTATTCTCACCCTGTCAGCATCCCGGAGTCGCCTCTTCACTATCGACGCTGAGACTGGTGTTTTGCGGGTACTATTTAATGAAGCTGCCAGTTGAGGAATTGTGAGGCATCTGTTTCTCAAACTAGACACTAATGTACTTGCCCTCTTGCTCAGTTGTGCACCGGGGCCTCCCACTCCTCTTTCTATTCTGGTTAGAGCCAGTTTGCGCTGTTCCGTGAAGGGAGTAGTACGCAGCATTGTATGATATCTTCAGTTTCTTGGCAATTTCTCTCATGGAATAGCCTCCATTTCTCAGAACAAGAATAGACTGACGAGTTTCAGAAGAAAGCACGTTGTTTCCGGCCATTTTGAGCCTGTAATCGAACCCACAAATGTTGATGCTCCAGATACTCAACTAGTCTAAAGAAGGCCAGTTGTATTGCTTCTTTAATCAGATCAACAGTTTTCAGCTGTGCTAACATAATTGCAAAAGGGTTTTCTAATGATCAATTAGCCGTTTAAAATTATAAACTTGTATTAGCTAACACAATGTGCCATTGGAACACAGAAGTGATGGTTGCTGATAATGGGCCTCTGTATGCCTATGTAGATATTCCATTAAAAATCAGTTGTTTCTAGCTACAATAGTCATTTACAACATTAACAATGTCTACACTGTATGTATGATCAATTTGATGTTATTTTAATGGACAAAATGTGTGCTTTTCTTTCAAAAACAAGGACATTTCTAAGTGACTCCAAACATTTGAACGGTAGTGTATATTCTGGTTAGAAACTAGTGTCTGTCTGAAGAACTGTCAGTACTTCCAGATGAGACTTGTGTGGATATTTGAGGCAATTTACAAAAATCATTGTGGCGTTGAGTATACACTCCCAGAATATGCAATGAGCCGGGCAGCTGCCTGCCTCCTGCTTGCCCTCTCCTCTCCTCTCCTCTCCTCTCCTCTCCTCTCACCTGCCCTGTGCCTCCTGCTCTCTGATCTGGAAGAAAACAAAAGAGAGTGTCTAGGAGCCTTCAAGAATCTAGAAAAACATCCCTCCTCTGATGGATGGGGACTTGGATGAATCAGAGGCTGTACTCTGTCACCAAACTGTCACACGACTGAAATAAATAAAAACCCTGTCAGAGGAAGTCAAACTGGGGCAGAATAATACCCAGTGCATTAAAGCCCAATAGCCCATCCAGTAATATTCACCATGTACTTACTGCTCATGACTTTTCTGGCTTCATTTCCTGCCTGAGTATCCAGCTGAGCCCTAGCCTGGATCTCAGTGTCTGTTGACTTCCTGCCTGAGTGTCCAGCCAAGCCCTAGCCTGGATCTCAGTGTCTGTTGACTTCCTGCCTGAGTGTCCAGCCAAGCCCTAGCCTGGATCTCAGTGTCTGTTGACTTCCTGCCTGAGTGTCCAGCCAAGCCCTAGCCTGGACCTCAGTGTCTGTTGACTTCCTGCCGGAGTGTCCAGCCAAGCCCTAGCCTGGGTCTCAGTGTCTATTGACTTCCTGCCTGAGTGTCCAGCCAAGCCCTAATCTGAATCTCAGTATCTGTTGACTTCCTGCCTGAGTGTCCAGCCAAGCCCTAGCCCTGGGTCTCAGTGTCTATTGACTTCCTGCCTGAGTGTCCAGCCAAGCCCTAATCTGAATCTCAGTATCTGTTGACTTCCTGCCTGAGTGTCCAGCCAAGCCCTAGCCTGGGTCTCAGTGTCTATTGACTTCCTGCCTGAGTGTCCAGCCAAGCCCTAATCTGAATCTCAG
This sequence comes from Oncorhynchus nerka, assembly GCF_034236695.1. Taxonomy (NCBI): domain Eukaryota; kingdom Metazoa; phylum Chordata; class Actinopteri; order Salmoniformes; family Salmonidae; genus Oncorhynchus; species Oncorhynchus nerka. Next base: position 81,544,294 of record NC_088408.1, read on the forward strand.
TATCTGTTGACTTCCTGCCTGAGTGTCCAGCCAAGCCCTAGCCTGGGTCTCAGTGTCTATTGACTTCCTGCCTGAGTGTCCAGCCAAGCCCTAATCTGAATCTCAGTATCTGTTGACTTCCTGCCTGAGTGTCCAGCCAAGCCCTAGCCTGAATCTCAGTGTCTGTTGACTTCCTGCCTGAGTGTCCAGCCAAGCCCTAGCCTGGATCTCAGTGTCGGTTGACTTCCTGCCTGAGTGTCCAGCCAAGCCCTAGCCTGGATCTCAGTGTCTGTTGACTTCCTGCCTGAGTGTCCAGCCAAGCCCTAGCCTGGATCTCAGTGTCTGTTGACTTCCTGCCTGAGTGTCCAGCCAGGCCCTAGCCTGGATCTCAGTGTCTGTTGACTTCCTGCCTGAGTGTCCAGCCAAGCCCTAGCCTGGATCTCAGTGTCTGTTGACTTCCTGCCTGAGTGTCCAGCCAAGCCCTAGCCTGGGTCTCAGTGTCTATTGACTTCTTGCCTGAGTGTCCAGCCAAGCCCTAGCCTGAATCTCAGTGTCGGTTGACTTCCTGCCTGAGTGTCCAGCCAAGCCCTAGCCTGAATCTCAGTGTCGGTTGACTTCCTGCCTGAGTGTCCAGCCAAGCCCTAGCCTGGATCTCAGTGTCGGTTGACTTCCTGTCTGAGTGTCCAGCCAAGCCCTAGCCTGGATCTCAGTGTCGGTTGACTTCCTGCCTGAGTGTCCAGCCAAGCCCTAGCCTGGATCTCAGTGTCTGTTGACTTCCTGCCTGAGTGTCCAGCCAAGCCCTAGCCTGGATCTCAGTGTCTGTTGACTTCCTGCCTGAGTGTCCAGCCAAGCCCTAGCCTGGATCTCAGTGTCTGTTGACTTCCTGCCTGAGTGTCCAGCCAAGCACTAGCCTGGGTCTCAGTGTCTATTGACTTTCTGCCTGAGTGTCCAGCCAAGCCCTAGCCTGGATCTCAGTGTCTGTTGACTTCCTGCCTGAGTGTCCAGCCAAGCCCTAACCTGGGTCTCAGTGTCTATTGACTTCTTGCCTGAGTGTCCAGCCAAGCCCTAGCCTGAATCTCAGTGTCGGTTGACTTCCTGCCTGAGTGTCCAGCCAAGCCCTAGCCTGGATCTCAGTGTCGGTTGACTTCCTGCCTGAGTGTCCAGCCAAGCCCTAGCCTGAATCTCAGTGTCGGTTGACTTCCTGCCTGAGTGTCCAGCCAAGCTCTAGCCTGAATCTCAGTGTCGGTTGACTTCCTGCCTGAGTGTCCAACCAAGCCTTAGCCTGAATCTCAGTGTCGGTTGACTTCCTGCCTGAGTGTCCAGCCAAGCCCTAGGCTGGATCTCAGTGTCTGTTGACTTCCTGCCTGAGTGTCCAGCCAAGCCCTAGCCTGGGTCTCAGTGTCTATTGACTTCTTGCCTGAGTGTCCAGCCAAGCCCTAGCCTGAATCTCAGTGTCGGTTGACTTCCTGCCTGAGTGTCCAGCCAAGCCCTAGCCTGGATCTCAGTGTCTGTTGACTTCCTGCCTGAGTGTCCAGCCAAGCCCTAGCCTGGATCTCAGTGTCGGTTGACTTCCTGCCTGAGTGTCCAGCCAAGCCCTAGCCTGGATCTCAGTGTCTGTTGACTTCCTGCCTGAGTGTCCAGCCAAGCCCTAGCCTGGATCTCAGTGTCTGTTGACTTCCTGCCTGAGTGTCCAGCCAAGCCCTAGCCTGGACCTCAGTGTCTGTTGACTTCCTGCCGGAGTGTCCAGCCAAGCCCTAGCCTGGGTCTCAGTGTCTATTGACTTCTTGCCTGAGTGTCCAGCCAAGCCCTAGCCTGAATCTCAGTGTCGGTTGACTTCCTGCCTGAGTGTCCAGCCAAGCCCTAGCCTGGATCTCAGTGTCGGTTGACTTCCTGCCTGAGTGTCCAGCCAAGCCCTAGCCTGAATCTCAGTGTCGGTTGACTTCCTGCCTGAGTGTCCAGCCAAGCCCTAGCCTGAATCTCAGTGTCGGTTGACTTCCTGCCTGAGTGTCCAACCAAGCCCTAGCCTGAATCTCAGTGTCGGTTGACTTCCTGCCTGAGTGTCCAGCCAAGCCCTAGGCTGGATCTCAGTGTCTGATGACTTCCTGCCTGAGTGTCCAGCCAAGCCCTAGCCTGGGTCTCAGTGTCTATTGACTTCTTGCCTGAGTGTCCAGCCAAGCCCTAGCCTGAATCTCAGTGTCGGTTGACTTCCTGCCTGAGTGTCCAGCCAAGCCCTAGCCTGAATCTCAGTGTCTGTTGACTTCCTGCCTGAGTGTCCAGCCTAGCCCTAGCCTGCATCTCAGTGTCTGGGTTCTGTTGTCTGGGCTGCTGTTGTAGTTCTTTTGACTATTCTGGGAAAAGAGAATGCGATCTGGGTGTCTGCAAAGGGAGATGAACGTAGTGGCTGAGGTAACATGACACCCTGCACAACACTGCTGGCTTACTCATCACAGACAAGCTTTTAAGGTACTCAATTTAGGGGAAGGTGGGGGGCAGAGAGTACAGGGTGTGCTTGAATGGGATGGTCTGTGTGTGCGTCAATTTGTGTGTCTCTTTTTCTCTCTCTATTAATCCCTGTCCGTAGCTTTCTATTTCCCTCTCTCTCTCTTTCACTGTGTGTGTGTTTGTGTGTGTGTGTGTGTGTGTGAGAATGTGTGTCTAAAACTCTCTCTCTTTATGTGTGAATTTACGTAGATCTGCGCGCAGCTGTTTGTGTTGGCTGTAATTGTCTGTGTGTGTGATCATACTTTCAGGAACTGAAACTGCGGTTAGTTTGTGACAACGCTAATTATACCCTCCCCTGTTGCCTTGCTCCCTAATCCCTGCTGGCTGAGCGGGGGCCTCAACGATGGTGGCAGAGAGGCAGGAACAGCACACACACACACACACACAAACAAACACAAACACACACACACACCGACTGGGACTGGAAGATCTGACCAGGGGTCAGCCATAATTAGATGTAATTTACAGCAGCAGGCATGCTGGCTGAATTACAACCACACCAAGGCTCTGATCACTTAGCCAGATGTGTCAGTGATTACAGTTTCATTAAAAAAGTAATGAGTGCCGCAGCAATTCTGACATGAACATTGTCATCGTCCTATTCATTACAAATGATTGCAATGTGGGAGGGTGGGAGCCTGGACAGCCAGGCTGAATGACAATGGTATTTGGAGACAAAGAAAGCAGGTCCTAAAACACTGGGGTGTTGATGTGCTGAGAGCGGAGGGACTGCTGTGAACAGAGCAGAGCTGGCCGATCTGTGTTTATCAGCCTGCTGGATGGCGGGAGGTAATGACTGCAAACAAACAAATACATTAAGGGCCACAGGTATGGGGAGCACTTTCCAGCTGTGAGAGTAAATGGACCTTACACGTACTAGAATCATTCCTCGTTTTCATAACCCCAGACTTAAACAGCTCCAGGAGGTTCTCTCTCCTCTCTCTGTGTGTGTCTCTCTCTCTCTGTCTCTCTCTGTCTCAATTCAATTCAAGGGCTTTATTGGCATGGGAAACATATGTTAACATTACCAAAGCAAGTGAAGTTGATAATAAACAAAAGTGTAATAAACAATCAAAATGTACAGTAAACATTACACTCACCGAAGTTCCAAAAGAAAAAAGACATTTCAAATGTCAAATCATGTATATATATACAGTGTTGTAAAGATGTGCAAATAGTGAAAGTACAAAAGGGAAAATAAATCAACATAAATATGGGTTGTATTTACAATGGTGTTTGTTCTTCACTGGTTGCCCTTTTCTTGTGTCAACAGGTCACAAATATGGCTGTTGTGATGGCACACTGTGGTATTTCACCCAGCAGATATGGGAGTTTATCAAAATTTGGATTGTTTTCAAATTCTTTGTGGATCTGTGTAATCTGAGGGAAATATGTGTCTCTAATATTGTCATACATTTGGCAGGAGGTTAGGAAGTACAGCTCAGTTCCCACCTTATTTAGTGGGCAGTGTGCACATAGCATGTCTTCTCTTGAGAGCCAGGTCTGCCTATGGCAGCCTTTCTGAATAGCAAGGCTATGCACACTGAGTCTGTACATAGTCAAAGCTTTCCTTAAATTTGGGTCAGTCACGGTGGTCAGGTATTCTGCCACTGTGTACTCTCAGTTTAGGGCCAAGAAGCATGCTAGTTTGCTCAGTTTTTTTGTTGATTCTTTCCAATGTGTCAAGTAATTACCTCTTTGTTTTTGTCATGATTTGGTTGGGTGTCACGTTCTGACCTTTATTTCCTGTGTTTTGTATTAGTTAGTATGGTCAGGGCGTGAGTTGGGTGGGCAGTCTATGTTTGTTTTTCTATGATTTGAGTATTTCTATGTTTCGGCCTAGTATGGTTCTCAATCAGAGGCAGGTGTCATTAGTTGTCTCTGATTGAGAATCATACTTAGGTAGCCTGGGTTTCACTGTGTGTTTGTGGGTGATTATTCCTGTCTCTGTGTTTGCACCAGATAGGACTGTTTTGAGTTTCACATTTCTTGTTTGTTGTAGTCAGTTGTTCATGTGTATCTTAACGTATTAAAAAAGAACCATGGACACTTACCACGCCGCATATTGGTCCTCTGATCCGTTTCGCCTCTCCTCTTCGGAAGAAGAGGAGGAAATTCATTACATTGGGTCTAATTGGGTTGCTTGTTTTCGCAGAACTCTGCATGCAGTCTCATTTTGATGTTTGTGCCATTTTGTGAATTCTTGTTTGGTGAGCAGACCCCAGACCTCACAACCATAAAGGGCAATGGGTTCTATAACTATTCCAGTATTTTTAGCCAGATCCTAATTGGTATGTCGAACTTTATGTTCCTTTTGATGGCATTGAAGGCCCTTCTTGTCTCTCAGATCGTCACAGCTCTGTGGAAGTTACCTGTGGCGCTGATGTTTAGGCCGAGGTATGTATAGTTTTTTGTCTGCTCTAGGGCAACGGTATCTAGATGGAATTTGTATTTGTGGTCCTGGCGACTGGACCTTTTTTGGAACACCATTATGTTGGTCTTACTGAGATTTACTGCCAGGGCCCAGGTCTGACAGATTCTATGCAGAAGATCTAGGTGCTGATGTTGTCCCTCCTTGGTTGGGGACAGAAGCACCAGATCATCAGAAAATAGTAGACATTTGACTTCAGATTCAAGTAGGGTGAGGCTGGGTGCTGCAGACTGCTCTAGTGCCCTCGCCAACTCGTTGATATATATGCTGAAGAGGCTGGGACTTAAACTGCATCCCTTTCTCACCCCCTGGCCTTGTGGAAAGAAACTTGAAGAGAAGACTTTGCCTTCGTTCTGGTTTGTTTGTTTGTCAATAAGGGTATGCAGGGTGAATACGTGGTTTGCCGTACGGTAATTTGGTAAAAAGCCAATTTGACATTTGCCCAGTACATTGTTTTCACTGAGGAAATGTTTCAGTCTGCTGTTAATAATAATCCAGATGATTTTCCCAAGGTTGCTGTTGACGTATATCCCACAGTAGCTATTGGGGTCAAATTTATCTCCACTTTTGTGGATTGGGGTGATCAGTCCTTGGTTCCAAATTTTGGGGAATATGCCAGAGCTGAGGATGATGTTACGGAGTTTAAGTATAGCCAATTGGAATTTGTGGTCTGTATATTTGATCATTTCATTGAGGATACCATCAACCCCACAGGCCTTTTTCGTTTGGAGGGTTTGTATTTTGTCCTGTCGTTCATTCAATGTAATTGGAGAATCCAGTGGGTTCTGGTAGTCTTTAATAGTTGATTCTAAGATTTGTATTCGATCATGTATATGTTTTTGCCATTTGTTTCTTGTTAAATAGCCAAAAAGATTGGAGCAGTGGTTTATCCATACATCTCCATTTTGGAAAGATAACTCTTTGTGTTGTTTGTTTCGAGTTCTTCCCAGTTCTTCCCAGAAGTGGTTAGATTCTATGGATTCTTCAAATTACATTGAGCTGATTTCTGTGTAGTTCCTTATTTTTCGATAGTGTATTTCTGAATTGTTTTAGCGATTCACCATAGTGAAAGCGTGGGCTCACACCATAGTGAAGGCGTGGGCTCACACCATAGTGAAGGCGTGGGCTCACACCATAGTGAAGGCGTGGGCTCACACCATAGTGAAGGCGTGGGCTCACACCATAGTGAAGGCGTGGGCTCACACCATAGTGAAGGCGTGGGCTCACACCATAGTGAAGGCGTGGGCTCACACCATAGTGAAGGCGTGGGCTCACACCATAGTGAAGGCGTAGGCTCAGGTTACCTGAGTCTCTATGTTTTAGGTTGGTGTAACGATCGTATTTGGAATGAGGTGAGGACCAAACCAAACTGATTGACATCAGGAAATTCAGCAGTCTGACCAGGCTGATCCGAGTCATTGCCTGGGTTTGGAGAGCCGCAACGAGATGGAAAGAAATGTTGACCAAGAATTCAGCCTCAGACAACTGTGTGGTGTGCAGAAAGGCCAGGGCCAGAAAGTGCCAACAGATCATGAGTGACCTTCCATCCGAGCGGATAACACCAGCCAGACCATTTGAGTACACAACAGTGGACTTATTTGGACCGTATGAAGTCAAGGATGAGGTGAAAAAGAAAACCAAGCACAAGGTGTGGGGTATTGTCTTCTGCTGCATGGTATCCAGAGCTATACACACAGATGTTGTCAGTGACCAGTCGACTGAAGGCTTCCTACTGGCTTACCAAAGATTCACGGCACTGAGAGGGCATCCAAAGAAATTGTGGTCAGATCCTGGAAAGTACTTTATGGGTGCCAGACCTGCCCTCAAAGAACTCTACCTCTTCTTGGATCAACTAAGTAAATCTGAGCTTGAAAGTGAAGCTTCCAAGCATGGGACAGAATGGAGCTGGAAAATCCACCAGCAGACTCCCCTCACAGGAATGGAGCTGCAGAAGCAGCTGTTCGTACTGTGAAGCGGGCTATGCACAACCTGGGAGGAGAAGAACTCTTCACATGGAGTGAGTTTCAAACATTTCTCTACACGGCTGCTAACCTTGCCAATGAGAGGCCCATAGATGCAAGAACTCAAAGCCGGGAGGACTGCATAGAATACATCAGCCCAAATTCCCTTCTGCTTGGATGGATTGGACCCAGAGGAGATCTTGGATGCTTTGATTTTGAAAGCTACCCATACAAAAGATTGAGAGCTATCCAAACAGAAGTTGACCGGTCCTGGAGGAAGTGGAGTCAGTTAGCTGGGCCCAATCTATTCGTGAGGAGTAAATGGCACACGACACATAGGAATGTGGCTGTTGGAGATGTTGGCTGGCTGGCTGACCAAAATGCCTGGAGGGGTCACTGCAAACTAGCCAGAGTCAGTGTCAACTTTGACAAGAAGGGCATCGTCAGAGATGTGCATGTCAGAACTTTTCCCAGTTACCCAGTCCCAACTGTGAAGCCTGCTCAAGAGAAGTCAAAGAAACTAAACTCAACTAAAATACCTGCTACAGTTCTTCATAGGGATGTCAGACGCATCATTGTTTTACTTCCTGTTGAAGAAGGAAAAAACCTGATAGCTGAAACCCAACACCGAGGTCCGTGTGACCTCCTTGGGTTCAAGAACCAGGAGGTCAAGTGGGAGGTGTTGCATCAATAAACAGAACACTCAAAACATGAGCACAATGGCAGCTCTTCCTTTAAAGAACTCCAGGCCTCAAGAGGGCAGATAACCCAAAAACACAGGTAGAACTAAAAAATTGAGCCAGGATTTCTGGAGGGACTACTTTTACATGCGCACCTGGCAGATAAGCATGGGTATAAAATGTTTGGGCTTAGCTTTGCTTGGGTCCTCAACATACAAACAGCTCATTGTTCAACCCTAAAGACGCAACTGGTATGTAATGTTTGGAATGATTTATTATGTTGCATCCAGTGCTTAGCACAATTTACATGTTTAACTCTGGTAGGATTGGTGACTTCTTTTTTGTGGATATTTTCTGACTGCAGAAGTAATTGCTTGAAGTGCTAGATTAAATTGTTTAAACGTTTACTTTATTCAAAGCCATGCTTTGTTGCTGTGTCTTGCATTGTTTATTGTGTAAAATAATGCATGTTTATTCTCTGTTTAAGGTTATCAACCTATTCCTATTCCTCTGTTATTCAACTACTCTATTCAACAAATCAACTGTTTCAACATATTCAACAAATGGCATCAAAACCATAAAACACTAAAAAGGAATTGAGTTGTGCCTTTGCATTCTTCATGTGTTGAGCAAGCCGTTTTCAAGTTTGGGCAGAGCTGAAATAATTATAACACCTAGACAACTTGACAGTTGGCTCAATTTTTTTAGTTCCACCTGTGTTTTTTGGTTATCTGCCCTCTTGAGGCCTGGAGTTCTTTAAAGGAAGAGCTGCCACTGTGCTCATGTTTTGAGTGTTCTGTTTTTTGACGCAACAATGACTAAGTGAAAACATTGTGGAAATGTATAAAAAATTAAAAACAGAAATACATTATTTACACAAGTATTCAGACCATTTGCTATTGAGCTCAGGTGCATCATGTTTCTGGCCAAACTGAGTAATCGGGGGAGAAGGGCTTTGGTCAGGGAGGTGTCCAAGAACCCGATGGTCATTCTGACAGAGCTCCAGAGTTACTCTGTGGAGATGGGAAAACCTTCTAGAAGGACAACCATCTCTGCAGCATTCTACCAATCAGGCCTTTATTGTAGAGTGGCCAGATGGAAGCACCTCCTCAGTAAAAGGCACACGACAGCCCCCAGGCACCGAAAGGACTCTCAGACCATGAGAAACAGGATTATCTGGCCTGATGAAACCAAGATTGAACTCTTCAGCCTGAATGCCAAGCGTCACGTCTGGAGGAAACCTGGCATCATCGCTACAGTGAAGCCGGTGGCAGCATCATACTCTGGGGGATGTTCTTCAGTGGCAGGGACTGGGAGACTAGTCAGGATTGAGGGGAAAATGAACGGAGAAGAATATAGAGATCCTTGATGAAAACCAGCTCCAGCGCTCTCAGGACCTCAGACTGGGGCAACGGTTCACCTTCCAATAAGACAATGACCATAAGCACACAACGAAGATAATGCAGGAGTGGCTTCGGGACAAGTCTCTGAATGCCCTTGAGTGGCCCAACTTCAACAAAGTCTTGAGTGAAGGGTCTGAATATTTTTCTAAAACTGTTTTCAGTTTTTTGTTTTTTATACATTTTCAAAAACGTCTAAAAACCTGTTTTTAATTTGTTGTTATGGGGTATTGTGTGTAGATTGAATTTGAAAAAGAAAATCAATTTTAGAGTTAGGCTGTAACATAACAATGTGGGAAAAGTCAAGGGGTCTGAGTACTTTCCAAATGCACTGTATATAGTAAGGCAATAATGTCACCTACAGTATACATTTTTGCTGTGGGGAATACAATAGGAAGGCCGTCAACAGCACTGCTCCCCAATTCTTTTTCTGGTCCCCTTCACCTGATGATGTACATCAAACCAAAGGCTGTGAAGATGTATGTGTGTGTGTGTGTGTGAGAGAGAGCCGTGAAAATGAATGGCAGCTTCAGCTGAAGGTGTAAATCCTCCTATCGCCTCACAATGTAGCTGCTGTGAGAGAAAGACAGAGAGCGAGAGAGAGAGAGAGAGAGACACACACGCAGGAGAGATAGAGAGAGAGACACGCACGCTCACCAACCAAGAATTCACAAAATGTGACAAACACCAAATTTAGAGTCTGCATGCAGAATTCTGCAAACATATCCTACGTAAAATACAACGTAAAACACCAAATAATGCTTGCAGAGCAGAGTTAGGCCGATACCTGCTAATTATCGAAATCCAGAAATCTGATAAGTTTCCCAGTCCCTGAAGGACATCCCCACAGCATGATGCTGCCACCACCATGCTTCACTGTAGGGATGTTGCCAGGTTTCCTCCAGACGTCACGTGACGCTTGGCATTCAGGCTGAAGAGTTCAATCTTGGTTTCATCAGACCAGAGAATCTTGTTTCTCATGGTCTGAGAATCCTTTCAGTGCCTGTTGGCAAACTCCATGCTGGCTGTCATGTGCCTTTTACTGAGGAGGGGCTTCCGTCTGGCCACTCTACAATAAAGGCCTGATTGGTAGAGTGCTGCACAGATGGTTTTCCTTCTGGAAGGTTCTCCCATCTCCACAGAGTAACTCTGGAGCTCGGTCAGAGTGACCATCGGGTTCTTGGACACCTCCCTGACCAAGGCCCTACTCCCCCAATTGCACTGTACAATTTAAAGTGACTGACCTTCATGTCTTAAAGTAATGATAGACTGTCGTTTCTCTTTGCTTTTTTGAGCTGTTCTTGCCATAATACGGATTTGGTCTTTTACCAAATATGGCTATCTTCTGTATGGCTCCCCGACCTTGACACAACTCAACTGAATGGCTCAAACGCATTAAAAAGGAAAGAAATTCCACAAATTAACTTTTAACAAGGCTCAGCTGTTAATTGAAATGCATTCCATGCGACTACCTCATGAAGCTGGTTGAGAGAATGCCAAGAGTGTGAAAAGCTGTCATCAAGGCAAAGGGTGGCTACTTTGAAGAATCTCAAGAAGAATCTTGTATAAAAACTTTTCTGGTTTATACATGATTCCATGTGTGTCATTTCATGGTTTTGATGTCTTCACTATCATTCTACAATGTAGGAAATAGTCAATATAAAGAAAAACACTTGAATGAGTAGGTGTGTCCAAACTTTTGACTGGTACTGTATATTATTGCCTTGCTGTATAAAGGCACTTGACTTTGTCTTGCCCATTCACCCTCTGAATGGCACACATACACAATTCATTTCTCAATTGTCTAAAGGCTTAAAAATCCTTCTTTACACTGACTGAAGTGGATTTAACAAGTGACATCAATGGGGGATCAAAGCTTTCACCTGGTCTGTCTATGTAATGGAACGAGGTGTTCTTTATATTTTGTACACTCAAGTGTATATACAGTATATACTTAGGAGAGCAGATCTAACTCGCACAACTCCAACTCAGCCATTAAGGTGCTGCACCCCGTCCTTTCACAACTCTCCAGAACAGATCATAGATTAATGTAACTCTTTCACATCATCCGTCTTCTCTGTTTCCTGGCTGGTTGAGTCGTGAATGCCCTTGACAATGTTTAAGAACGGCAGACAATGCTGGGAGATGGTGTTAATGAATGAGAGAGGCTCAGATCCAATGATCCAGCAATACAATTCATGTAAACCTCCAAAGCCCCCTATAATAAAAGGAATAACTTGTTCAACATCTAAACCGCTACAGATCTTTACAATACAAAGAATAATCTATACAATAACATCTAAAATGACATAAAGCCCCTATGGGCCCTAGTCAAAAGTACTATAAAGGGAATAGGGGGCAATTTGGGACGCACTTAGTCCCCCCCAAGGTCATTTGTTGCTTCTGTTGGTTGGCGCTAAGAGGAGAATATGGAATAACCTCGAGTTGTGAGACAATGGAATTTTCTTTAATATTTAACCAAAGTCGCTCTTGAGTGGAGACACAATTAGAAGAAACTTGGAATTGTCACGCCTTGGTCATTATATTTTGTGTTTTTGGTATATGTTTGGGTAAGCCAGGGTGTGACATGGGTTTATATGTTGTGTTTCGTATTGGGGTTTGTAGTAATTGGGATTGTGTTGATTAGGGGTGTGTCTAGTTAGGCTTGGCTGCCTGAGGCGGTTCTCAATTAGAGTCAGGTGCTTCTCGTTGTCTCGGATTGGGAACCGTATTTAGGTAGCCTGTGTTCACGTTGTATTTCGTGGGTGATTGTACCTGTCTTTGTGTATTCACCAGATAGGCTGTATAGTTTCACGTTCCGTCTGTTGTTTTGTATCTCACAGTTATTTCATGTATCGCTATTTCCTTTATTAAAGCACATGAGTAACCTACATGCTGCATTTCGGTCTGACTCTCTTCTTCCACAAACGAAGAACGCCGTTACAGGAATCAATAGTGAAGGTAAATAAGGGATTTTCAGAGTAGAATGTCTTCGTCTGTCTTTTATCTACTCTGCTGAAGACATGCATCGGTCAACCCAGGGGGTCAACCCAGGCGGTGCCTTAAGTCTCCGCTGCTCTGGAATAACTTTGATCATTTCCATTACATTTAAAACATAGTTAGACTTTGCTGCTTTAGGGTTGTTATGAATTGTATGAATAATGATGTATACATTTAACTAGAACTGGTTGAATTATACCCTGTTTTATTGTATCTGATTGGTGGTGTTCGTTCATAAGAAATAGGTTATGTAGCATGGACAAGGGGTATTTGGAAATGATAACCATTGTGGAAGAAGGAATGTATGTGTGTGTCTAAAGTAAGCAAAGTGAATCATTAACCTATGTTTGAACCGACCCGGCTATAACTCTGTGGAGATTAAATAAGACAGCGAGAGCCCCTCCAGGTTTTCCGTATCTGGGAGGGACTGGAACTGTCAGCTAAGTGGTAATAAACTGCGGTGAGACTTCAGGAGATAATCCAGATATAGTGTGTAATGTATGTGCTTTAGTGGGTTGGAATGGACTTTTGAAGATGCTTTGTCCTTGTCGGAGAGGAGGAGGGACATTTAAAAGGCTATCATGTTATATGTGATATATAAACTGATGTACATGGTTTTTTAAGGAGAGCTCTCGGGAATAAACACTATTAATTGATTTGGAGACTGATCTTTGTCTATTTTATGCAAATAAGAATCTTACAAATTCTTAGAAACGGACAAAGTGTTTTGCTTTGTTATAATTTAATTGGTTAATGAACATTAGGAATAAATTCCTCTAAAAAGGGTACATTAGCTTTAATAAATATTGAGAGAATAGTAAACTGTAGGGGAGAGTGGGGTAAACTGAGCCAAAAGCGTAAGTTGACCCAACCTTGTTTCTAGGAAACCATACATAAAAAGTAACAATTTGACAACATTTGGGAAGAGGTCATCATTTTATGGAGTATGTGAAGGAAGAAACCACGTGGAAAAAGTGGCAAGCAAAAAAGGAATTTCACCAAGTCAAATGTTAGAGGTTTCATGATGCTAGTGTCTGAACCAAAGTTGATCATTTTAAGATTGTTCTATACATCAGCTGGGGGTCTCTATAAGCTACAATATGAGGTCCTAAACTTAGCATGAAAGTGCATCCTTGTATCTGTGTTGGCTAATATAGTTACAAATGTTTGCCGTTGTGGTAATTTGAGCCAATTGCCCTGGGGTAAATTGAGCCAATGGCAAGTTGAGCAAATTGGAGTGTTTTCTTCCAAGGCATAATGCAAGGCAATATTACCATCCACCAGGTTGGCATTGTTTATAAATCAGAAACAGATACAAAGTTATTCCTCTTCGTGACTGAGATGAGGTTTTCACAACTAAAGTTTTGCTTCACTACATTTTATTTAACTAGGCAAGTCAGTTAAGAACAAATTCTTATTTACAATGACGGCCTAGGAACAGTGGGTTAACTGCCTCGTTCAGGGGCAGAATGACAGATTTTTACATTGTCAGCCCGGGGATTCAATCCAGCAACCTTTCGGTTCCTGGTCCAACGCTCGAACCACTAGGCTACCTGCCGCTCTAACCACTAGGCTACCTGCCGCTCTAACCACTAGGCTACCTGCCGCTCTAACCACTCGGCTACCTGCCGCTCTAACCACTCGGCTACCTGCCGCTCTAACCACTCGGCTACCTGCCGCTCTAACCACTCGGCTACCTGCCGCTCTAACCACTCGGCTACCTGCCGCTCTAACCACTAGGCTACCTGCCACTCTAACCACTAGGCTACCTGCCACTCTAACCACTAGGCTACCTGCCACTCTAACCACTAGGCTACCTGCCACTCTAACCACTAGGCTACCTGCCACTCTAAACACTAGGCTACCTGCCACTCTAAACACTAGGCTACCTGCCACTCTAAACACTAGTCTACCTGCCGCTCTAACCACTAGGCTACCTGCCGCTCTAACCACTAGGCTACCTGCCGCTCTAACCACTAGGCTACCTGCCGCTCTAAACACTAGGCTACCTACCGCTCTAACCACTAGGCTACCTGCCGCTCTAACCACTAGGCTACCTGCCGCTCTAACCACTAGGCTACCTGCCGCTCTAACCACTAGGCTACCTGCCGCTCTAACCACTAGGCTACCTGCCACTCTAACCACTAGGCTACCTGCCACTCTAACCACTAGGCTACCTACATGCTCCACTGTTTTGATTGGTGTAATGTTAGCTAGAACCCACAAGTGTCTATCCAGATAATGAAAAGGCTCCTGTGAAAGAGAATTCATGGAACTTATAGTTACACGCCATTTACGGCGTGCATGATCATGAGCAAAGTAATTGTAGCCTATCATTTCACTTCCCCTGTGAGAACCATGAGCACTGGCTAACTTGGCTTTGCTGTACCTCAGCCAAAGCCTGCCAGCCGCCTACCTACCTAAGGTTGCACGGTGTCCATTACAATGTAGAATAACGCATATCAGCTATCTTTCAAAAGTTATCCATTTTGCTGGAGCTTCATCTTATTCTTTCTAACTATTTCTATGGCTGATTCGCGCAATTTATGGAAGATGACAAAAGATTAAGATAACAATTGAAAACAATAGATGGCAAAGTCAAAGATGGGCCAGTGGTTTCCGTCGGAGGCAAAGTTATCCCTAAAACCAATGCATAAGACAAATCCAGCTCCGGAACCAGCCATAAAGCCAGCTGGCTAATCTTTTGAATATGGTGTGGTCAAAAAGAAAACTGCTAATAACATTACCTAACTAGATACGGTTAGCCTTCTAGCTAGCTACACTGACAGCTATCAGTGCCCTATTACTTGAGGTTTATCAACTCCATGTGGAAATTCCCAATTCGTGCATATGTATAAGTAGCCATTGTTATTCTTTGGAGGTGGAACCTAAACATGCATTTCCTCTATTGGACAGGAAATTATGTTGAAATAGAAGCAAATTCCTCTAGAGGTGTCCTTTAAGCCTATGTTAAAAGATGCTTAAAATTATTAAAAGACAAAAAAGCCATTGTGATTGTGTTGAATTGTGTTTGGGAAAGAAATATTAACATGGTTTTAAAAAGGTAGTGGTAATATTTCATTCAGTATAGAAATGTATAAGAAACTAGAGAGATTTTTTAAGACATACAATATGCCACACTCCCATTCCATGAAGTAAACTTTGACCTACCAGCACCATCACCCAGTCACAGGACCACGTCACCCACTTACCCCAAGGGGGTTCAAGTTATCGTGTCCCGCAGCTCAACTTACCCCATAAACCACTTTTTTCAGACAAGCCGTTTTCAAAACCGTAATGTTTACATTAATTCTGATTATTTCCAGGGATACACAACTTCCTGAAATATATATCTTTGTTAGAAAGAATACTAGATTTCCCTTTTTGGAGTGATGCTGAATGTAGAAAATGGCTCAACACCCTACTTTCCCCTTTCTTTTCACATAAAGAAACAAAGTATCTTTGTTCCATGTTGCTTTTATTCACTAATACACACACACTCTGTCACGTTCGTCGTAATGATGAGACCAAGGCGCAGCGTGATAAGAAAACATTCTTCTATAATAAACGAAGAACACTTAAACAAACAAAGTGACGCTATACTAAACCGAGTGCTGACATGCAAATACACAGACAATAACCCACAAAACCAAAATGGCAAATGGCAACCTAAATGGGATCCCCAATCAGAGACAATGATAAACAGCTGCCTCTGATTGAGAACCAATTCAGGCCACCATAGACCTACATTTACCTAGACAAACCAAAACCCTATAGATGTACAAAAAACCCTAGAAATGACAAAAAACACACATACCACCCTCGTCACACCCTGACCTAACCAAAATAATAAAGAAAACAAAGATAACTAAGGTCAGGGCGTGACACGCGCGCACACACACACACACACACACACACACACACACACACACACACACACACACACACACACACTCAGTTTGACTCTCTCTCTGACTTTCTCTCTCTTTCAAACACACTTATAAATGAAACTCACAGAATTTTGTAGTCACAGCCGGTGTATTCGGGCCACTCGATGTAACAAATGATTCGTCCAGGGAGCTCCTCGGTCACTGAGTAGTAGTATTGAGGGAAGGCCAGAAGCAGAGCCAGCACCCAGATCACCCCCACGATCACCTTGGTCTCTGTGGATGACATGCGTTGCTGCAGGGGGTGGATGATGGCAGTGTACCTAGGAGGAGAGGAGAGGAGAGGCAGCAGGGGTAAACACATGTTCAGTCCTGGGGGAAGATACAATGGGAATATCTACAAGCACACACACACACACACACACACACACAAAACTATGTCTTACTATACTTCTGAGTACTTTGAGGAGACAAACAATTATTTCCAATTCAAACATTTTATTTTCCCCAACCCTAAACTTAACCCTAAAACTAACCCTAACTCTTACTCTTACCCTTACTCTTACCCTTAACCTAATCCTAAAATAGCAATTTTTTTAAATGAAGACCGGTAAAATGTCCTCCCTTCTGTGTCCTCACACACATACACGCATGCACGCACGCACGCACGCACGCACACACACACATCTACACACACACTGAAGGTATTGATAAAACATTTTCTATTATTTTCCTCTGAGCTTCAGGGTCTCCAACAATGCAATGTGGATGTTACAATTTCAGTTCGACTCATAGACTACGTCTGCCTTTTGACAGAGTAAAAACGTATCGTCATCCTGTGAATACATTTTTCTGATAAGAGAAAATCATACTGTAAATTGGTCTCCTTTGAATCGTACCAACATAATAATTAATCCAGACATTATCAGACCTTTGAAATGAAAAGAGGCCCTATGGAAGTCAAAGTATTTATTTTCACCACCACTTTAGTATCATTCTCTCTTAGATTGATAATCATGCAGCACCTCATTTCAGTCGGAGCACATATTGTACTGAGTGCATGAATATGTCCCAAATGGCACCCTGTTCTCTATATCCCTCTAACTCACCTCAGGACCTGGAAGCCACTGCTTTTTTAATTGTTCCCCTCTAATCAAGGACTGATTTAGACCTGGGACACCAGGTGGGTGCAATTCATTATCAGCAGGCTTCGGACCTCATTGGGAAAGAGTTGAATACCCCTGCCTTATATCATGTACTACCTTTGAGTCCCTAGTCAAAAGTAGTGCACTATATGTACTAAAGTGCCATTTGGGATGCAAACCCACTAAGTCCCATTCCATCAATAGGCTACTGACGTGACAGTATCTCACACTTCGACAGCAGCATATCAAGCTGCACTTGAGAGGAAATGCAAATTCTTCCCCCTGGAGTCGATATTTGCCCTGAAATCTAATTGGCACAATAATTTAATCGCTGACTTTAAGCTAGAGACTTCTGGGTTTTTGCATGGGCTGCGCATCTCAATCCACTGACTGCGCCGGTGTTGGCCGTTCGGCTCTGCAATGGAAAACGACAGACTTACAACGTGTTTGAGAGACCAAGACACAGATCTACTCATGGAAACGTCCGTAAAGTCAGAACGTTTTGAGCTAGTAAATATTTGTAAAGCTGAGACTCTCATTAATACGAACGTGTCATCCATTTTGGTCCATCGGCGTACTAACTTTGTACAGGTCTTCTCATAAAAAGTCTGTAAAGTCGGAACAGTTTGAGCTAGAAACGATTTGGACACAGTTCTGAAAAGCGGAGACACAAGCTTCACAGTACTGGTCATCTGGTAACTGGAAGTGAATAGGATCTTTCAACCAAAAAAATGTCCCTGAGCTTTCCTATATTTCTAAAATACAGGAAACACACTTCAAAACAAACTTCCTTTGGATTTATTTTTAGACTATCTCAACTCAAATCAACGTTTAGTGGTCATGTAAACAGATTTGCAGATGTTATCGCAGGTGCAGCAAAATGTTTGTGTTTAATACCTGTCACGCCTGCTCCCACTCCCCCTCTCTGGCACTCGAGGATGTCAGCCTGCCCTTCATTACGCACACCTGTCACAATCATTACCTGCCGCTGCACAATATTGGACTCACCTGGACTCCATTACTTTGTTAATTACCCCTCTTTATCTGTCTGCTCCTCAGGTTATTCCCTGTGTCAGCATTGGTGTGGTTATTTTTCCCTCGTCCAGATGCTGTTCCTGTCCTGTTTCATGTCCGTTGTTCATTAAATGTTCTCCTTGTACCTGCTTCCTGTCTCCAGCATTGATCCTCACAATACCTAGCAATAATACAATAAACAATACGCACATAATCCATCAAAATAAAAAATATCAGAACGAGCAATGTCAGAGACTGGTTTTGCAATGTCTTTTTTTCCATGTATGAATGTGTTATTCAATGTGTTTCTATGGGCTAATAGCAGTAAGACCAAATTCAATGTTTCATCAAATAATAAAAACTATTTTTTTGCTGATACCTACATTGATCCTAAAATTTGAAATCAAATAGCTAGATGGTATATGGTATGACCATCTCAACAAAAACTCATCTGTTAGCTTAGTAGATATCGCTATCTAGAGGCTTAGACACTAGGGGTTATACTGGGAGATCTAATCAACATCGTAATCCAAATAATAGCCCCATTTAATCTACTAATTGGATTTCTGCCAATAACCAAATTGGGGGAGAGATGATACTTGATTTCAAAACACTCCCAGTAGTCGACACAACTATTTGTCCCATTTTGACTCTCTGTTATGCTCGGCTCGTTAGGAAGGAAACTTGTATATTGTTCCAATTGAGACTTGCAATGCTGCTTCTCCATGGTATGAGTTTAGTTTAGAGGTGTCTCTGACAACACTACTTGAAGAGCCTATATACAGTAGATGCTATAGAGTAATGGCTTTTGAGGCTAGTGTGGGTTAGATACTGGTGACTGATGTCAGTTTGTTTACTTTTCACCAATGGCATACAAATGCATAGATTTACATACTGTATGTCCACATGAACAAACAACAAACACATAACCACTGTCTTTATTTTTTATTTTCATACTCTTACTACACCATGGAATCATTGTTTTGCGAATCCTTTTCTTATTTTCTAAGGGGAAATTCGATCTGTATTCTGTAGCTACTACTTGCCCCCCGAGTGTCTGCAGCCTCGCTCTTTGTCTCAATTTCTTTCACACCTGTTTCGCACCTCACTTTCTTTCTCTGTGTTCTACCTGCCTTTGTTGTGAATGTCTTTAGGCAATAGCAGGCAACACTGGAAGATGGTATGAATGAATTAGAGAGGCACAAATCCAATGATCCGGCAATAACATCTAAACCACCAAAGCCCCCTACAATACAAGGAAAAATGCAATCAAGCAAAAGGAAGATTTTGCCGTCAGGGTGCTCTCATCTCATAGAGAGCTCGCCATGGAATAAGGTCCTTCTGCAGAGGGGCCAACACCCTTGCATAATATCCACATCAACAGATGGGAGGAGATGTGTCCCGGTGGCAGACCTGGGTTCCAATACTTATATCAAATAGTAAATATGAAACATGGCTTTGGGACAAGATACCCCCCATGGCTATCCAACTCAATGGATTCTCCATTCACCAAGCGGATAGGACATTGGATTCAGGGAAATCGAGAAGGGGAGGGGTATGCCTTTTCATCAACAGCAAATGGTGTGCTGACTCTAACGCAGTGGATGTCTCGACCCATTGTTCACCCGTCTTGGTATACCTCATGGTCAAATGCCAACCCTTCTACATCTCAACTGTGTGCTGCTCTTATCGTGACTGTTATACATTCCACGTCATAACAAAAATAACAACAAGCTGGCACTTCATGAACTGTACGAGGCTATAAACAAGCAGGAAATCATGCACACGAAGGCCTTTTCTTCTTGCCAGTGATTTGAATTCCACGTCATTAAGACGTGATGAAAACTTCCATCAACATGTCTCCTTTGCCACAAGGGGCGATAAAGTTCTCTACCCATAAGAAACCATACAGGGCACTCCCTCGTCCCCCCTTCGGCAAATCAGATTATGACTCTATTCTCCTGCTTCCTGTCTACAAGCAGTACCTCAAATAGGAAGTACCCTTGACGCACTCTGTTGAGAAATGCTCCTCCGAATCAGAGGCTATGCTACAGGACTGCTTTGCTAGCGCATCAATGAGCTAACCATCGCCGTCACCAGCTTCATTAGGAACTGCATCGCCGACGTTGTCCCCACAGTGAAGGTTCGCTGCTTCCCCAATCAAAAGCCCAGGATTAACACAGAAGTTGACACTAAGCTAAAGGAAAGGGCTACCACACACAAGGGTATTGCAGACAACCCTGAGGCTACAGCTGAGGACATGAACAAGTACAAGAAGTCCCACTACAACCTCCCCAGAGCCATCAACCAAGCAAAAGGACAATAAAGGAACAAGGTAGGATCTATTACCAACCACATGTGGCAGGGGCAACACTCTATTACAGATTACAAAGGAAGACACAGCCATGATCTGCCCAATGATGCCTCTCTACCAGGCGGGTGTGTGCTTAGTCCCCTCCTGTACTCCCTGTTCACCCAGGAATGGGTGGCCATGCACAACTCCAACACCATCATCAAGTTTGTTGACGACACAACGGTGGTAGGCCTGATCATCGGCGACAATGAGACAGCCTACAGGGAGGAGGTCAGTGATCTGTCAGTGTGGTGCCAGGACAACAACCTCTCCCTCAAATTCAGTAAGAACAAGGAGCTGACCTTGGACTACAGGAAATGGGGGAGATGAGCACGCCCCCATCCACATCACTGGGGCTGAGCTCCCTGACATCCAGGATCTCTATACAAGGTGGTGTCAGAGGGGGCCCCTAAAAATTGTGACGCCAGCTACCCAAGTCATAGACTGTTCTCTCTGCTACCGCATGGCAAGCGGTACCAATGCACAAAGTCTGGAACCAACAGGATCCTGAACAGCCATAAGACGGCTAAATAGTTATAGTTAACCAAATAGCTACCCTGACTATCTGCATTGACCCCTTTTTTGACTCATCACACACGCTGTTGCTACTGTTTACTATCTGTCACTCTATTCCTAGTTATATGTTCATATCTACCTCAATGACCTCGTACCCCTGCACATCATCTTGGTACTGGTACCACGTGTATATAAACAAGTTATCCTTACTCATTGTATATTTATTATTACTTTTATTATTTCATCCTTTACTTTTCTATTATTTTTCTATTTTTTCTTTATTTTCCGCATTGTTGGGAAGGACCTGTAAGTAAACATTTCACTGTTAGTCCAAACCTGTTGTTTACAAAGCTTGTGGCAAATAACTTTTGATATAATTTAACACGACACACACACACTGCTGCTACTCCTGATGCCTAGTCAACTTACCCCTATACCTATCAATCCCTACCACTCCAGTATTCCTGCATAATATAAATATGGTATTGGAACTGAACCTGTATATAGCTTACTTACTTCTCGTGTTCTTATTATTTATTTTTCTTGTGTTTTTGTTCTACTTTACTTTATTTTATAGTACTACATATTGATATTGATTACAGCACTGTTGTGAAAAGAGCTTCCAAGAAAAGCATTGCGCTGTACTCGTGCCCGTGACAATAAAACTTGAAACAAAACATTGGCTATAGCCTGTCTGGAGTACCAAATGGATGGGGTTTACAGTTTTGGGACAATTCTATTGGTCAATTAAGCAGCAAGGTCAGTCAAGCACATACAGTTGAAGTCAGAAGTTTACATACACTTAGGTTGGAGTCATTAAAACTAGTTTTTCAACCACTCCACAAATTTCTTGTTAACAAACTATAGTTTTGGCAAGTCGGTTAGGACATCTACTTTGTGCAAGACACAAGTAATTTTTCCAACACAAGTAATTTTTCCACTTATAATTCACTGTATTACATGCACTAAATTGACTGTGCCTTTAAACAGCTTGGAAAATTCCAGAAAAAGATGTCATGGCTTTCTGTTAGGCTAATTGACATAATTTGAGTCAATTGGAGGTGTACCTGTGGATGTATTTCAAGTCCTACCTTCAAACTCAGTGCCTCTTTGCTTGCCATCATGGAATAATCAAAAGAAATCAGCCAAGACCGCAGAAAAATCATTGTAGACCTCCATAAGTCTGGTTCATCCTTGGGAACAATTTCCAAACGCCTGAAGGTACCACGTTCATCTGTACAAACAATAGTACGCAAGTAGAAACACCATGGGACCACGCAGCTGTCATACCTCTCAGGAAGTGGACATATTCTGTCTCTTAGAGATTAACATACTTTTGTGCGAAAAGAGCAAATCATTCCCAGAACAAGAGCAAAGGACCTTGTGAAGATGCTGGAGGAAACAGGTACAAAAGTTTCTATATCTGTCACATCCTGACCTTAGTTCCTTTTTTATGTCTCTGTTTCAGTTTGGTCAGGGCGTGAGTTGGGGTGGGCATTCTATGTTTTGAGTTCTATGTTTTCTATTTCTATTTCTATGTGTTTGGCCTGTTTGGCAAAGGAATTGGAATTGTAATACAGTGAATTATAAGTGAAATAATCTCTGTAAACAATTGTTGGAAAAATGACTTGTGTCACGCACAAAGTCGATGTCCTAACTGACTTGCCAAAACTATAGTTTGTTAACAAGAAATGTGTGGAGTGGTTGAAAAACAAGTTTTAATGACTCCAACCTAAGTGTATGTAAACTTCTGACTTCAACGGTATATAGCATCTCTAAAATCTAAAACCTTCAGTAATGTACATCGTACCAGCTCCTTCCGGGCCTCCAAAGAAAAACAAGCCTGATGCCGGTAAAAAAAACTATTCTCAGCTTGAGCTTCCTTATCAAGTTCTCTACATGAACAGTGAAGCTCAGCTAGTCATCCACCCACACACCCAAATATTTTACACTTTTACTTGCTCCATAGTATGTCCAGCCAATGTAGCAATTACATGATTTTTAACATGCCTGGCATTTGAAAATACCATGCCTTTTGTTTTACCCAAATTTAGAACCAGCTTTAAATCATACAGGTTGTTGTATGATGTTAAATGCTCTTTGGGCATTTTCAAAAGCTAAAGATAAACTACTACCACTTGAATAAATAACAGTATCATCTGCATAAAAATGAACATCTGCTGTTTCAATAAGATCCCCAATGTTGTTGATATGCAAAATGAACAACAGTGGGCCCAAAATAGAACCTTGCGGAACACAATGTAACTTCTTGTCAAGAGCACAGTGGATGTCATTTAAAACCTTCAATGTTGCTGAAACAGTGCCGTGGTCAAACCTACAACCTGATTGCATTCCATTTAAGATGTTGTTTTCTTGGAAGTAGGCCTTTAGCTGCCTACTAACTAAGGACTCCGGTGCCTTTGACAATACAGACTGTCAGGATTTGGCCAGGGTTGTTCCGGTTTTTGGTCACTAGATGCCCCCATTGTGCCTTTTGACCTTTTGTTTTCCCTTGATCCCCATTATTATTTGCACCTGTGCCTCGTTTCCCCTGATTGTATTTAAACCCTTTGTTTTCCTCAGTCCTTTGCTCTGTGTTTGTATGTTAGCACCCAGCCCTAGTATTCTGTGAACTCTTGTTGATCCCGGTGGACGCTCTTGTGGAATTCTGTTTTTTGTTCTTGTTTATTTATTTTTTGAGTATCTTTTGAGGCTTTTTGTGCTATACCTACCACCTTGTGGATTTACCTTTTTTGTCTTGGAGGATTACCTTTGTTCTTGTGGAATTCCTTTTGAGGTTGTGGAGTTACATGTGTTCCTGAAGGACTTCATTTTTTACTTCATTAAATATACCGTCTCAAGTACTGCTGTGTCTGCCTCATCTTCTGGGTTCTGCCGACTATTCGTGGCTCAGTTGGTTAAGTGACTGTTTCTCACTCCGGAGACCCGGGTTCGTAACCGGGTCCTGACAGAAACACAGAGCCAAAAATGAACCCAGAGGCAGCCAGTTCCCAGGACCTTGTTGCCATGCTGTCCCACCACCAGGAGACTGTCCAACGCCACGAAGCCGCCCTGGTTCAGCAAGAGGCCTTAATGGCTAGACATTCTCATCTTCTGTCGGAGATGCTGACTTCCATAAAGCAGATATCTGATCGACTTACCTCGGCAACAGTTCCCGTCCCAGTACCTCAGATTCACGTACCCATGGCAGTTAACCCTCTGGCTGAACCTCGTCTTCCACCTCCCCAACGGTTCTCAGGTGATCCAAGTGCTTGTAAAGGGTTTCTCACCCAATGTTCTCTCTCCTTCGAGCTGCAACCCTCGTCGTTCCCCACCGACCGGTCTAAGATCGCATATATCATCACCCTGCTGTCGGAAAAAGCCCTGGCCTGGGCTACTGCTGTGTGGGATGCCCATAGTTCCTGCTGTGCCAGCTACTCTGCCTTTGCTGAGGAATTCAAACGAGTGTTTCAAGGCCCAAGCAGTGGTCCTGACTCAGCCAAACAGCTCCTGACTCTCCACCAAGGTCGGCGCAGCGTGACGGACTATGCCATCCAGTTCCGCACGGTGGCAGCAGCGAGTGGTTGGAACAACGAGGCGCTCACTGTGTGCTTTCTGAAAGGCCTTTCCGACACTATCCAAGATGAACTGGCCACTCGGGAACCACCGGACAATCTCGAGTCCCTGATCAAGTTGACCTCACGCATTGACCAGCGTCTGAGAGAGAGAGAACTCAACCGTAGACCTCTAGCCCCTATCAGTCCCAGCTCCGAGTCCCCACCTTTATCCTCGCTGGCTCCACCGGAACCCATGCAGATTGGACGCATCTCCCAGGCTGAGAGAGACCGCCGGATGAGGGAGCGACGCTGTCTATATTGCGGCAAACCGGGCCATTTCCGTTCCACGTGTCCCGGGCTCCAGGAAACGCTCTGTCCCGTACAGACCGGGGAACTGTAACGGGAAACATAACCTCCTCCCATCCGTCCAACTCCCGTCTGCTCATTCCAGTCACCCTTTCCTGGGACAACCACAAGCTTCACCTTCAAGCCTTGGTAGACTCTGGAGCCGCAGGTAACTTCATGGATGGTGTCTGAGCGAAGGAGAATGGCGTTCCCTTTGAACCTCTAAGTGACCCCATGAGGGTTACTACATTGGATGGAAGCCCTTTGGGATCTGGACTTGTCACTCATGTCACTACCTCCTTGCGACTTTCAGTTTCACAACACAAGGAATTGATGAACTTTCATTTGATCTCCTGTTCCGAGTTCCCTCTCGTCCTTGGATACCCCTGGCTTCACAGCCATAACCCTCACATCGACTGGTCTGTGGGCACTATCAAGCAGTGGGGTCCTACGTGCCAAGCTACATGTATTTTCCCGAATTCCCCGAGTTCTACTCCCGAGTCTTTAGAATCCATCGACCTGACCCGAGTTCCCGAGTGTTACCATGACCTCAAACTGGTATTTAGCAAACAGAGGGCCACCATGCTACCACCCCATAGACCTTATGATTGCCCCATCGAACTGTTTCCGGGCACTTGCCCTCCCAGGCGTCGGATCTTTTCCCTATCTCCACCCGAACGAGCTGCTATGGATACCTACATCAAGGACGCTCTGGAAGCAGGCCTCATGCGTCCATCCACCTCCCGGCGGGAGCAGGGTTTTCTTTGTGGCCAAGAAAGACGGTGGATTACGTCCTTGCATCGACTACCGGGGACTCAATGCCATAACCGTCCGTAACCGTTACCCGCTACCCCTTATGGCCACAGCCTTCGAGCTGCTCCAGGAAGCAGTTGTTTTCACTAAACTTGACCTGCGGAACGCATACCATCTTGTGCGGATCAGACCTGGTGACGAGTGGAAGACCGCGTTCAACACGCCTACTGGTCACTATGAATACTTGGTGATGCCCTTCGGCCTGACCAACGCCCCAGCGGTGTTCCAAGCGCTCATAAACGATGTGCTTAGGGATATGCTTAACATATTTGTGTTTGTTTACTTGGATGACATCCTCATCTTTTCGAGCTCTCTTCAAGAACACACAAAGCATGTCAGACAAGTACTCAAACGCCTCCTAGACAGCCATCTGTACGTTAAGCCGGAAAAATGTGAATTCCATTCATCCCGAGTACAATTCCTGGGATTTGTAGTGGAACCCGGTCGAGTCCAAATGGACCCCAGGAAGGTAGGGGCGGTAGCGGATTGGCCCACCCCCAAATCCGTTAAGGAAGTTCAGCGTTTCCTGGGCTTCACAAACTTTACCGCAAGTTCATCAAGAACTTCAGCTTTGTGGCAGCCCCTCTCTCAGCTTTAACCAAGGGTGGCAATGCAAGGTTTTTGTGGGGAAGAGAAGCTGAGACGGCCTTCCAAGGACTCAAGCAGCGCGTCCTCTCTGCTCCCATCCTGATACTACCGACTACGGATGAACCGTTTGTGGTGGAGGTAGACGCCTCAGAGGTTGGTGTTGGAGCTGTCCTGTCTCAGAGGGGTGAAGACAAGAAGCTTCATCCGTGCGCTTTCTTCTCACACCGGCTTACCCCGGCTGAGAGGAACTACGATGTGGGGGATCGTGAACTCCTAGCGGTTAAGATGGCATTGAAGGAATGGAGACACTGGCTCGAGGGGGCTTCTCACCCGTTTCAAGTGCTTACGGACCACAAAAATCTGGAGTATATCCAGCAGGCGAAGCGGTTGAACTCTAGACAAGCTAGATGGTCTCTTTTCTTCAATCGATTCCAGTTTATCCTCACCTATCGGCCCGGGTCGAAGAATCTCAAACCGGATGCCCTGTCCCGAGTCTACGCTCCTGCCATTCGAGATGACACGGACATGCCTGTCCTTCCTGCTGCTAAGATCGTGGCTCCGATTTCGTGGCAAGTTGAGGATACCGTGAGACGAGCTCAAGCTATCGAACCGGACCCGAAAGGGGGTCCTGCCAATCGGTTGTTTGTCCCCAAGGCAGTGAGGACTCAGGTCCTTCTGTGGGGGCACTCCTCTCGCCTCACCTGTCACCCGGGCGTAGGTCGCACCTTGGAGTTCATCCAGCGTAAGTTCTGGTGGCCTACCATAAGAGAAGACGTTGCCTCTTTCGTCAATGCCTGCCCCGTGTGCTGCCAGGGCAAATCTTCTCACCTCCGCCCTCAAGGACTCCTTCACCCTTTACCTATTCCCCACAGACCCTGGTCCCATATCTCGTTGGACTTTATTACTGGCCTTCCTCCATCCCATGGCAATACTACTATCCTAGTCATAATCGACAGGTTTTCAAAGGCGGCCAGGTTCGTCCCTCTGACTAAGTTACCTTCTGCCAAGGAGACGGCTGAGTTGGTAATTAATCATGTGTTCCGAGTCTTCGGCATTCCTCAAGATATGGTTTCTGACAGAGGTCCCCAGTTCGCCTCAAGGTTTTGGAAGGCCTTCTGCCAACTCATGGGTGCTTCTGCCAGTCTATCTTCAGGGTACCATCCGAGTCCAACGGCCAAACAGAGAGGATGAATCAAGAGCTGGAAGCCACCCTCCGATGTATGACTCGTAACAACCCGTCCACATGGTCGTCCTTCATTGTTTGGGCCGAATACGCGCACAACACCTTGCGCTCCTCCTCCACTGGTATGTCCCCGCACGAGTGTCAGTTTGGCTATGCCCTCCATTGTTCCCGGACCAGGAGGCAGAAGTCAGAGTGCCTTCAGCCTTGAAGTTCGTCAGACGCTGTCGGCTTATGTGGAGGAAGACCCGTCTTAATCTTATGCGTTCCTCACAGAGGTACCAACAACAAGCCAACAGACGTCGCCGTCCCGGGCCTACCCTGCGCCCGGCCAGAGAGTCTGGCTCTCCACAAGAGACTTACCACTACGGGTGGAGTCTCGCAAGCTGTCCCAAAAATACATCGGTCCCTTTAAGGTTGCCAGGAGAGTTAACCCAGTTTCTTATCGCCTACACTTACCCAGATCCCTTAAGATTAATCCCACATTTCACATTTCCTTATTAAAACCTGTTGTTTTTTCTCCCCTTGTCCCGGCAGACAGACCTCCCCCTCCGCCTCGTGTCATTGGAGGCCAGCCGGCTTATACCGTCCATCGGATACTGGATTCCCGCCGGGTGCAGCGGTCCTGGCAGTATCTGGTGGACTGGGAAGGCTACGGTCCCGAGGAGCGCTCCTGGGTTCCTGCCAAAGACATACTGGACCCTGACCTCATTCGTCAGTTCAGGGCTCTCCACCCTGAGAGAGCTGGTAGGAACGTCAGGAGCCGTTCCTAGGGGGGGGATTCTGTCAGGATTTGGCCAGGTTGTTCGGTTTTTGGTCACTAGATGCCCCCATTGTGCCTTTTGACCTTTGTTTTCCTTGATCCCCATTATTATTTGCACCTGTGCCTCGTTTCCCCTGATTGTATTTAAACCCTTTGTTTTCCTCAGTCCTTTGCTCTGTGTTTGTATGTTGCACCCAGCCCTAGTATTCTGTGAACTCTTGTTGATCCGGTGGACGCTCTTGTGGAATTGTCTTTTTTGTTCTTGTTTATTTATTTTTTGAGTATCTTTTGAGGCTTTTTGTGCTATACCTACCACCTTGTGGATTTACCTTTTTTGTCTTGGAGGATTACCTTTGTTCTTGTGGAATTCCTTTTGAGGTTGTGGAGTTACATGTGTTCCTGAAGGACTTCATTTTTTACTTCATTAAATATACCGTCTCAAGTACTGCTGTGTCTGCCTCATCTTCTGGGTTCTGCCGACTATTCGTGGCTCAGTTGGTTAAGTGACTGTTTCTCACTCCGGAGACCCGGTGTCAGGACCCGGTTACGAACCCGGGTCTCCGGAGTGAGAAACAGTCACTTAACCAACTGAGCCACGAATAGTCGGCAGAACCCAGAAGATGAGGCAGACACAGCAGTACTTGAGACGGTGTATTTAATGTAGTAAAAAGTGAAGTCCTTCAGGAACACATGTAACTCCACAACCTCAAAAGGAATTCCACAAGAACAAAGGTAATCCTCCAAGACAAAAAAGGTAAATCCACAAGGTGGTAGGTATAGCACAAAAAGCCTCAAAAGATACTCAAAAATAAATAAACAAGAACAAAAAAACAGAATTCCACAAGAGCGTCCACCGGGATCAACAAGAGTTAACAGAATACTAGGGCTGGGTGCTAACATACAAACACAGAGCAAAGGACTGAGGAAAACAAAGGGTTTAAATACAATCAGGGGAAACGAGGCACAGGTGCAAATAATAATGGGGATCAAGGGAAAACAAAAGGTCAAAAGGCACAATGGGGGCATCTAGTGACCAAAAACCGGAACAACCCTGGCCAAATCCTGACACCCGGGTTCGTAACCGGGTCCTGACAACAGACAATCTTGATGTGGGTCGATAGTTGTCAAGTAGCGAAGGATCTCCACCTTTCAGGAGAAGCAGCACAAAATTAGATTTCCATATCTTGTGGATTTCCTTAACATCAAGGATAAGGTTAAAAATACATGTTAAGGGGGAGCAATCTGCAGCTAGGTGTAGGAAGCGGGGGTCTAGTTCATCAGGGCCAGGGGATTTTTTTTCCCATAAATTTCTTTCAGGGCTCTGAAACAGAGAAGGAGGAAAAGGAGAATCTGGTGAAAGAGTGAGTGCACAGGGGTGTCAGGTAAATTTGTAGGGGGCTCAATTATACCTTTGACCTTTTCAAATAAACTCCCTGCATCTACAAAATGCTGATTCAAGGTTTTCAGAATGGAGGTTCTCCCATTTACAATCTGTGTGTCTACCAACAATTGTTTGGGAGGCTGTGTATCTTTTTTTTGCACTACAAACCTTTCACTACTTGCCAAAATGTGGATGGATTATTTAAATTATCTGAAGTAGATTTCAGGTAGTGGTCTGTTTTCAATTTACGGATCATAGCCAAGACGTTTAAAAGCCATCAAATCATCTGCCTAACCAGTCCCTCTTGCTTTAGCTCACATAGCATTTCGTTCCCTTACGATTTTTGTAAGTTCCTTAGTAAACCAAGGGTTCTCTCTGACCTTAATCCTGATTTTTTTGAAAGGGGCATGCCTATTGCATACATCCTGGAATGCGTTATGGAAGTAGGAAAAGGCTAGTTCAACATCAGGGATTAATTCCAGACTATTCCATTCAATGCTAGATACATCATGTAGAAAACCTTGAATATCAAACCGCTTCCAGTTTCCAGTTTCAACCTAGTTACACTGTTAACAAACTGAGTGAGATTATGGGTATTGCATAGAATTTAGAGATGATCAGAGCTAGATGTTAACATGTCCTGATTCAGATCACTCATCAGGACGAACTCAGAGTTGACATTCTGTGATAACAATTTGAAAATACAATCCAGAGAGCCAACAGTAGCAGATGGAGGTCTATAACAACAAGATACAACAATATTTAAAGATGAGCCAAGGTTTAGGTTCAAAGACAGATATTCAAATTGCTTAGGTTTAGTAACAGAAGTCAGAACAACCACTGAAAACTTGTCTTTTATGTATATAGCAACACCACCACCTTTAGATTTACCATCTGTACGAAAAACATTGTAACCATTTATGCCAATATTTTTGTCTGTAAAATATTTTTTGAGCCAGGTTTCAGAAAGCATAAATACATCAGGGTCGGCAGTTATTATCCATATATTCACAAAATCAAGCTTTCTGCAGAAGACTTCTTACATTCCTATGCAAAAACTGCAGGCCACTGACTACTTAATTCGGCAGGGGTACGAAGGTCAGGACCTGGGTTAGATTGCACATTTCCAGACAGTAGAAGCAGCAAGATAATGTCTAGATCGAGGGTTACAACATTTGGAGTTCCAGACAGCACTTGAACGAGAGTCCAGAGTCACCAGAGTCTTTAACACCACATATTTCAGGAGATGTGTGAAGTCCAGAGACATGGTACCAAGAGAACAGTCCTGACATTTAAGAGGAAGCCCATATTGTTTGGGAGAAATGTGCATAGTTCTCACGTGTATTTACGGTGCAAGTGTGTGGTTTCTCACAAAACTTGAGGGAAACATATATTTCCTCATTCACAGAGCAACGGGCTCTAAAAGTATCGTTAACATTGTAAAAGCCAAGGGTAGACAACAGAAAAATGAACAACAGCAACATGTTGGCTTATAGCCCTAAGAGTCACTAATCAAATAGTCCAACCGCAGATCAATAAAAAAAAGTCAGCAATCACATGGTCCACCAGGGTCTGGTCTGGAGGTGGCGCTGCCGCATTGACCCCAGACTTTATACGTTTGACCCCCAGCACTGGGGGTTCATTCCCCGCATACTCCTTACTTATCTCCATTCACTTCCCTCTAACTCTCCCTATTTCATTCCTTCAAATGAACACATAAAGAATGCTGTTGTCCTTTTCTATATAAAGCAATAAGATGAAGATGGGTGAGAGAGATGCAGATTCAGTGATTTGCCATATCACAGTGAGTCAGGATTAAATGAGTGGAAAGTGAATGAAGAATCACGGACACAGTAGTCTGACTGCCACAGCAGATGGTACAATTGGGTTAACATGCAATTTAATGTGCTTTAAAGTGCTTTGCAGTACCTACCCTATGTTCACACACACACACACACACACACACACACACACACACACACACATACATGCTCTCTCACACAAATATATATACACACAAAAAGGTGTCAGGGCTTGTCAGTGTGTTTTGGTTTGGCAGGCTGAGGATCTGACTGTGTGTACATACTTACCAGGGTGTCTTCACTGGGAGACTGAGAGTCAGACAGCATTTTTGAATTTTGCAACACTGAATGTTTTAGCACCCACCACAAGCTGCTGGGGATATTGTCCATCGTCGACACACACCCATGCAGATATACTCAGACAGGCAAACGCATGCACTGACAAACAGACACAAATACACACAAATGCATGCACGCACACACACATTGACAGACGGAGGAAGGAGGTAACAGAGACGCTACATGATAGACCTTACCAGTTACGTTTTGCATACAGGAGTGCATACATGATCACTGGCTCATTGAGTTTGTAAAGATAATGTGTTCATGAAGAGATTCATTAGGCAAGTTAATTACAGTATGTAGTTGAATAATGATGAATGGAGAGCTGACTACTAGCTTAACCCCTGTGTGTATAGTATTTCTCCGCTCACAAGCAGTGTGTGTGTGCGTGGGGGGGGTAAAATACGGACCCTGCTCAAAAGTAGCGCACTATATAGGGAATAGGGTGCCATTTTGGCCAACATTGGGGGTAAATTCAGATCAGTGTGTGTTTGGAGCGTGTCTCTCTGTGACCTTTCAGCACCTGACATGAAGCCTGCTCTCCCTTCTCCAATTCCTCTCAGGGGTCATTTAATTTTAAAACACTGCAAAGGTCAAGTACATGCAGACTCTACTGGTAGAAAAGCAGAGATATCCAGGCATTACAGACTATTACTGCTGGAGAATGAAGTCAGAGGACAAATCAGACAGCAGCATTCACATGAGAAGGGCTTATCTCACAAACAGAAATGGAGGTTAATTATAACAGCCATGTGATGGGTGAGTCTGTTTAAAAACAAAAGCCTGGAGATAAACAAAACAGTGAGGTCAAACACACATTCACACATATACATGCGCACATGCACGCACACACACGAAGCAACACATCCACACACGCACATGCATGCACACACACACAACATACCACAGCACTCTAACACCACAGCCTCTGTCACCTTTCATCAATACATAACATGAACACATCTACTATATACATTATTATTAACATCAATTATCTATAGCAGTTGCTGATTGACATACCCTAAATAACCGTTTGAATTGCAGTGCACAAATTAAATATATATTGATTGGTTGGTTTGATGAAGGATGTAGTAGCAGCGGCAGTAGCATAACTCCAGAACCAATTTTTTTGAATGAATACATTACTAGCTATATAACATGTCTATGTAACCTATGTATGAATGTTATTGTCTTAATCCTAATATGTTATAACATAGTTATTAGGCTACTAATAACTTGGTGACTGGATTCAAGTGCATTATTGTTATTATTAAAGTGCATTTTTGTTCTGTTTGATTTATTGTCACCATAAACATACATTCTAGCCTTTGGATTAAATTCACATTTGTTACATCAATGTGAAACATAAGAAGCTGCGCATTGAAACGTTTCCCCAAACAGAACTCACCTGTCCACCGCTATCGCAGTCATAGAGTATATACTAGCGAAGACAGCAGCGACGGGGAAGAAGTTGTGAAAGCGACAGTACATCAGCCCGAAGTACCACTCGTTGTGCACGGAATAGATGAAGTTGATAACGGTGTTGAAGGCAGACATAGACGCTTCAGCAAACGCAAGGTTCAACAGAAAATAGTTGGTCACAGTTCGCATTCGTTTATGCGCCATAATGATCCAAATTACAACGACGTTCCCCACCAGAGACACAGTAACCATGCAACTGTAGGCGAATGCCCATAGCACAATTCTCCAAACGGGTTGCACAAACTGGTTCCAGTCCTGATCAGTTCCATTGACCCCTGAAGAGTTAGTCCAATTGCTTGGCAATTTTAAATCAGTTGTGGTGAACAAGGGATCCATTTTTTTGGTGTTCTGCTGGTGACAATAATATAATTAGTCCATGCAACACCTATGAAATGTACACTAATCAACCAGTTACCGATTGAATAAATGGTAAGGAATCATCTTGGAGAATACTGATGTCTTTCAATTGAAACTTTCTTCTTCATTGCCATCCTGACGAATTTGGCACCCATAAATTAGACTGGTAACATGATGCAATGATCACTGAAAAGCAGCTCACACAGAGAACATTTAGAATAACCCGCAGGTATTAAAAATGTAATTTGGATAAGAAAATTAATGTGTATTTAAGTTGACTCCACTCCGCGTAAAATGTAGGTGTTCCCTGATACATGGCGTTCAAAGGAGCACCTCTTCTCCACCGCAGCAAAAAGACACAGGACGTGAAAGAAGCTGTTCCTAGACTTGACTCCTCTCCAGCGCTCTACTCCGTACCCTATACTCTTGGCTCATTGGGGTGCGCGCTCTCTCTCTCTCTCATACTTAGCACGCGTACGCAAATATCAGATATTTTCAGCAATTGTATATGGTAACGGGAAACGTTCATGGACTGGACAACTTGTTCAACGAGCCCAGCATAGTTTAGCAAATTCACAAATGTCTGAATTTAGACAATAGAGAGATATGTAGCCGACAAATACATATTGCTACTGTAGGATATGGGGATACCTATAGTGAATGGGTGAGGTATATAAACTGAATGTATTTCATTATAGGCTCTACCCCACTATTTCCAATCAGCTAACATAGGCCACATATTCTGACAACCTTGGGAAAATAAGACATGGTGCCAAAAAATTGGAAAAGGGGAAAGAGAGGTTTAGATTAGAGAGAGACTAATATGAATGTTGCTCTGCTTTCCTTTCCCCAAATTGGTGTAAAGAGTGTAGAAGATATTTATACTGAGGTTTTTATTTTAGAGGCCTCTGAAAACGTACCTGATGGGCTTCTATTGCATGCGCCATAAGGGGATAGATAGAGTACTATGTCAAGCATAACTGAAGTCAGGTCCTGAAACCTGAAAGAGCAGGGAAATTCATTTTAAGTCAGTTATCACAACTGACTGTCTGTCACATGTTCCTGCTCACTCTCCATCTGGCCTCAACCACCCAATGCTCTGTGGCGCTCTCTGCACTATAATGGTCATAGCTAAATTACTGAATGAATGTTGTACACAAGGAATTGGGGCAGATCGACAATCAGTCAATGTGCTTGAGTAACACAGAGAGTGAGAGAGACAGGGAGAGAGAGACAGCGAGAGAGAGAGAGAGAGAGAGAGAGAGAGAGAGAGAGAGAGAGAGAGAGAGAGAGAGAGAGATACATCCCTAGAGGCCCAGGGATAAATACTTCTGTGGGATTTTCTGTGTCTGAATGTCTAAGTGACTGGTTAGAGACAGTTTGCGCTGTTCTGTGAAGGGAGTAGTACACAGCGTTGTACGAGATCTTCAGTTTCTTGGCAATTTCTCACATGGAGTAGCCTTCATTTCTCAGAACAAGAATAGACTGACGAGTTTCAGAAGAAAAACTGGCCATTTTGAGCCTGTAATCGAACCCACAAATGCTGATGTTCAAGATACTCAACTAGTCTTAAGAAGGCCAGTTTTATTGCTTCTTTAATCAGATCAACAGTTTTCAGCTGTGCTAACATAGTTGCAAAAGGGTTTTCTAATGATCAGTTAGCCTTTTAAAATGATTAACTTGGATTAGCTAACACAACGTGCCATTGAAACACAGAAGGGATGGTTGCTGATAATGGACCTCTGTATGCCTATGTAGATATACCATATAAAAACAGACGTTTTCAGCTACAATAGTCTACGCTGTATTTCTGATCAATTTGATGTTATTTTAATGGACCAAAAAATGGCTTTTATTTAAAAAATAAGGACATTTCTAAGTGACCCCGAACCTTTGAACGGTAGTGTATGTAGTAATACGCTTTAACAAGGACATTGCATTTTATAAGGCCATTGCTCGCCTCTGTCACAGGCTTTCACATGACGTGAGCTCAGCCTGGGAGCCGAGGCTAGGGCATTGCAGTTCTTGGAATATCCTCTTCAGAATTGAGAAAAGACCACACAATGGTATCCTGTCATAGTACTACTAGCATCATATGCTGTAGTAATCCCATCACTGAAAATAATGGAGCTTGATTCATGTGTCTTACTTCAATCAATCAATCAAATTTATTTATAAAGACCTTCTTACATCAGCTGATAAATGACCAGCATGGTCAAATAATAATAATCACAGTAGTTGTCGGGGGTGCAGCAAGTCAGCACCTCAGGAGTAAATGTCAGTTGGCTTTTCATAGCCGATCATTCAGCGTATCTCTACCGCTCCTGCTGTCTCTAGAGAGTTGAAAACGGCAGGTCTGGGACAGGTAGCACGTTCGGTGAACAGGTCAGGGTTCCATAGCCGCAGGCAGAACAGTTGAAATTGGAGCAGCAGCACGGCCAGGTGGACTGGGGACAGCAAGGAGTCATCATGCCAGGTAGTCCTGAGGCATGGTCCTAGGGCTCAGGTCCACCGAGAGAGAGAAAGAAAGAAAGAAAGAAAGAAAGAAAGAGACGAAAAGAGAGAAAGGGAGAGAATTAGACAGAGCATACTTAAATTCACACAAGACACCGGATAAGACAGGAGAAATCCTCCAGATATAACAGACTGACCCTAGCCCCCTGACACATAAACTACTGCAGCATAAATACTGGAGGCTGAGACAGGAGGGGTCGGGAGACACTGTGACCCCATCCGACGATACCCCCGGACAAGGCCAAACAGGCAGGATATAACCCCACCCACTTTGCCAATGCATAGCCCCCACACCACTAGAGGGATAACTTCAACCACCAACTTACCATCCTGAGACAAGGCCGAGTATAGCCCACAAATATCTTCGCAACGGCACAGCCCAAGGGGGGGCGTCAACCCGGATGGATGTGTAATGTACCTATTACAATTGAGAAGAAGAATTAAAAATATTATTCCACATAGAGCAACCATTGACATGCCTGACAGCATAGTGGTAACATCATTAAGTGTGCACTTATACAGTAGGACCATCACTAAACAGCTGGAAGCCCTTGCAATGAGGACTGTCTATTGATTATCATCCATAAGATTGCTTAAAAGCTCACAAGTGCAGTGGATGCTATGGTGTAACTACTGTACAGATGTATGATCTTAAATTTGTATGAACTTAAATTGAGCCAGTTACAGTAGGAAATTATCCTGGAACAACAGGAAATTTGAATTATTATGTGGATTGTAATTCATGGAAAGTTTTGCAGGGGTCAATAGATTTTTTATAAGAGAAAATCAAGTCTAGATTTCAAAGTGGAAATTACAAACTTCAGAAGCCTGTCACACCCTGATCTGTTTAACCTGTCTTTGTGATTGTCTCCACCCCCATCCAGGTATCACCTATCTTCCCCATTATCCCCTGTGAATTTATACCTGTGGTTTCTGTTCGCCTGTTGCCAGTTCGTCTTTGTCGAGTCAACCAGCGTTTTTGCCTCAGCTCCTGTTTTTTCCAGTCTCTCTTTTTCTCGCCCTCCTGGTTTTGACCCTTGCCTGTCCTGACCCTGAGCCTGCCTGCCGACCTGTGCCTTTGCCCCACCTCTGTATCATTGACCTCTGCCTACCCTGACCCTGAGCCTGCCTGCTGTCCAGTACCGTTGCCCCATCTCTGGTTTACTGACTCCTGCCTGCCTTGACCTGTCTATTGCCCCTGTTGGATTATTAAACCATTGTTCATTCGACATTGTTTGCATCTGGGTCTTACCTTCATACCTGATGAAGCCTTTTAAAACCGCAAATACAATAAAAGTTTTAAATGTCCTGCATTGCAGAAGAGTTCTCCTGCAACAGAGTGGTCAAATGAAGATCCTACATCTGTACCGCCATACAGTACAGTATGTCATTATCTTGGATAACAGTAGGTTTCATCATATATTGAGCTCCTATTACTGTAAACGTTATCTCTAAGATCTACAGAATCATCTATTATTGGAGAGAAAATATGGTATTCATCTAACTACTAGCTATGAACTTGAGGACGAAAGGGTGGTCATGAAATGTATGGTTCAGAATATTGGGGGTTCTCTCTACCTGTCTCTCCTCTCCATGCTCCCCGCCTTGTGAGTCACACACAGCCTTTCTTTCCTGATCACTGTCCTCTATCCTCTCCCTCATCCTCTTTAATATGTCCTTCTTAAATTCCATTCTCTCTCAACTAAACCTCTATTTTTTGCATGACATCACTTATTTCCTATAGGGGGAAATAAGTCATCAGTGTTCCAAGGTAATCATCGGGACTGCTTAAAACATGTCAGCAATTCAACATTCTCACCAGTTCCCCTATAGGCAATGGGAGAGAGATGATTGAATCATATACAACATTGTTTCACATTAATTTCATGATTTTCATTTTGGCACAGCACATGCATGTTATTGTTAGCATGGCAACCTGTACAATGTTAATGGCTCACAGTATAGGTAGAGGAAAACTAGATTATCCTGTCACCTTAGAGACGAGGAAGAAAATAAATGTTTAATATAGCGATGTCCAGAAACAGAACCAAACTCCTGTTATCTGGTGTAGATATTACACAGTAATAATCAATGACGCAGTAAATGTCTTTGGACTCTAATATTGTGTCTTTGGGCTCTAATATCCTGATCTATGTCAGAGTAGTTTCAGTCCAGCACTTTCTCACAATGAAGGATGGTGGTTCAGATAAGATGCTAATTGTCTAATTCCCTTTTGGAATAATTACACCAGTGTTTAAAGGACAGATTCAATAGACAAAACATTAATAAGAATGAGCTTAGTCCTTAGCTCTCTGACCTTTGTCCTGGTGATTTACATGAGAACACCTCAGAATTCAAAGTGCTTTCTGGTCAAATGAGCTCTTCTGTTATGACATTTTTGCAACCTGCTTTGAATGCCAAAAGCTGACTTTTTTCTCCTCTTGTTTTTGACAACTCTTCATCCACAGTTTTTTGGGGGTGGGAGGGTTGGTCAACCCAGACCCATGTGTTTCGTTATTTCTAAATAGTCACTCTGAGTCACCCTATTCTGATAGAAAGGGCAGATTTTGTGAAATGTATATCTAATGGGGGATTATAAAAAGTTGAGAATTCATATAATATCCTGTTAAGCTACACTACCGGTCAAAAGTTTGAAGTGCCTTTTTTTCAGTCAGGCAATAAAATACAGTACCAGTCAAAAGTTTGGACACACCTACTCATTCAAGGGTTTTTCGTTATTTTTAAATACATAAAAACGATGAAATAACACATATGATATCATGTAGTAACCAAAAAAGTGTTAAACAAATCCAAATATATTTCATATTTGAGATTCTTCAAATAGTCAACCTTTGCCTTGATGACAGCTTTGCACGTGCTTGGTATTCTCTCAACCAGCTTCACCTGGAATGCTTTTCCAACAGTCTTAAAGGAGTTCCCACATATGCTGAGCACTTGTTGGCTGCTTTTCCTTCACTCTGACTCATCCCAAACCATCTCAATTTGGTTGAGGTCGGAGGAATGTGGAGGCCAGGTCATCTGATTCAGCACTCCATCACTCTCCTTCTTGGTAAAATAGCCATTACACCGCCTGGAGGTGTGTTGGGTCATTGTCCTGTTGAAAAACAAATGATAGTCCCACTAAGCCCAAACCAGAAGGGATGGTATATCGCTGCAGAATGTTGTGGTAGCCATGCTGGTTAAGTGTGCCTTGAATTCTGAATAAATCACAGACAGTGTCACCAGCAAAGCACCCCCACACCATAACACCTCTTCCTCTATGTTTTAAGGTGAGAAATACACATGCGGAGATCATCCATTGCCCCACACTGTGTCTCATAAAACCCCAACATCTCAAATTTGGACTCCAGACCAAATGACAAATTTCCACCAGTCTAATGTGCTTGTGTTTCTTGGCCCAAACAAGTCTCTTCTTATTGGAGTCCTTTAGTAGGGGTTTCTTTGCAGCAATTTGACCATGAAGGCCGGATTCACACAGTCTCCTCTGAACAGATGATGTTGAGATGTGTCTGTTATTTGAACTCAGATAAGCATTTATTTGTGCTGCAATTTCTGAGGCTGGTAACTTTAATTAATGTATCCTCTGCAGCAGAGGTAACTCTGGGTCTTCCATTCCTGTGGCGGTCCTCATGAGAGCCAGTTTCTTCATAGCGCTTCATGGTTTTTGCGACTGCACTTGAAGAAACTTTCAAAGTTCTTGAAATTTTCCATATTGACATCTCTTAAAGTAATGATGGACTGTCGTTTCTCTTTGCTTATTTGAGCTGTTCTTGCCATAATATGGAATTGGTCTTTTACCAAATAGGTCTATCTTCTGTATACCACCCCTACCTTGTCACAACACAATTGATTGGCTCAAACGCATTAAGAAGTTAAAGAAATGCCACAAATGAACTTTTAACAAGGCACACCTGCTAATTTAAATGCATTCCAGGTGACTATCTCATGAAGCTGGTTGAGAGAATGCCAAGAGTGTGCAAAGCTGTCATCAAGGCAAAGGGTGGATCATTTTTTTTGAAGAATCTCATATAAATAAAATATTTTGATTTGTTTAACACTTTTTTGGTTACTACATGATTCCATGTGTGTTATTTCATGTCCTCACTATTATTCTAAACTCTTGGATGAGTAGGTGTTCTAAAACTTTTGACCGGTAGTGTATATTCCCACTTTCACTCACAATGACATGACAACCACTGTGACAGTCATTCATTTCGTCAGTCCATCAGTCGGTCACTGGTTATGTGAGTTGGCATCCAATAGACTGACCCCAACGTGCATCTGGCCAGTAATTCATTCAGTGATCCCCAATGCCCTCAGCACAACCATCTATAATTCATGAAATATCCATTATTGAATATTAAGCAAGCCACCCATATTCCAGGCACGCTCTGGTGTATGTGTGAGTGGCAGCGAGGAGCAGCTTGTTATCCATTGAAATGCAAGAGGGCTTCAAATCCCCAAAACATGCATTTAGCGTTAGATGGACTTAGCTACCTTAGCTACTTAGCTACCTAAATCCTGTTCACATCAATAGTGTGTACTGACTCGTAGATCCAAAGGCATAGGCTATTGATTAGACCTTGCAAGGGCTTTAAAATCTAATACAGGTGTGGGGCTAGAGCAGGAAAATAATCCTGAAGCAACAGGAAATGTGAATTGTTATGTGGATAATAATTAATGGGCATGTCTTGATTAATTGATTGATTAATTGGACTCACTATTCTTAGAGTCTGTTTGCTAATACAGTATTCATTCAGTAAAATGTAGCCTAAATGTTAAAAGAGTCTGAAAGCAGTAGTCTTAGGCTATTGAAATACTGTTCTGTATCTTCTGTTTCCTGTAAGAAATGTTATATTGCCTATTGGTTTGCAATTCTAATGTCCAGCGAAGAAAGGAATGGGAAAAATAGCAAAAGCATGGCAGAGTCTTTCCGCAGGCCTTTCTGCAGCGCCACCATACAGATGCGTTGAATCTTCAATTCTAAAGTCCATGAAAAGAGGGAATGAGTTGCCTGGGCGCTGCGCTGTTTCGCGGCTCTGATGCTGAATCGGGTTCGCGGTGCTGTCCATGGTGCTGAATGTATGTGAGCTGTGTTAGGGCAAGGGCCGGTATTCGCACACATGCTATTTAGATGTGTTCATTGTAGGCCTACCTGCGGCTTCTAAAATGTAAGTTACAACAAAGACTACTGACCTAGTAATAGCCTAGTATCCAGTATCTACATCACATACATGTGTGCCAAAAATACACCAACAAGAGCTGATGCAATAATGAGCAATATCAGGGATTAAATGCTCTTTGTCCAGTAACAGTGACATTTTTCGGGTAGTGACACAGCCTATTAAGCGGCTAAGGGGAACCTTGGATGTGACCCATTTCCTTTAAGATGTTCGTTCCAAAGGAAAACAAGCAATGCATGTCTGGATGATGAAAGCAAGCTCCTTTGTCTACCATCTGGGCTGTTGCACGTGATCATACTGTAATAATCGAGTGCTGTTGGATAATTGCTATAAATAGCAACAAAAACAAAAAAACGAAATTGCTATGTATTTCGATAATTATTTTTAAAAGATAGAGTGAGATGACACGTTAATTACATCGTTAGTACAATGTATTTCACCGCTCTGGCCCTTTAAATTATGTGGCCAAATCAGAGCGTGCACGGAAGTTATTGTTTGTGGGAATAGAGGGGGATTTGTGTGTGTGAGACACAATTTAACGGGAGTAGCTATTTGAGATCAATTAAAGCGTTCACGTCCTCGTGCAAAATTGACACGTTTTGAAAATTAAATCCGATAATATAGCTAGCTAATTTGCTGAAATAGCTAATCAGTGTTGTTGATATTCTTCTACTAGCATAGCTAGCTAGCTAGCTAACGTTAGTGTCTTGGCTAGCTAGCTAGCTTCTTCAGCTACCAAGCTTCTTCAGCTACCAAGCAGTATGCCTTCATACAAAGAAGTGAGAAACAGCAACCGCTTCTATTATTTCATCAAATTCACCTTAAATGTCTACTCAATGCTCTTCTCGGTAAGTGTTGTTAATATGGACTTGTTGGTTTCAGGGACAGGGTTGGTGACCACTAGCTAGCTCTCAAGAACCCAAGCAGGAAATGGCCGTCTATTTGAATGGGCTAGGGGGGACCATATTGTTGGCTGTTAGAAAACCACCACCTTTGTTTAGCTAGCTAGCCAGTGTAGTAGCTAGCTAGTATAGCTATCGGTATCTTCCTAGCTCGCTAGCTAACTCTCTAGTGCCAAATTGCTTGCCAGAAGATCGTATAATACCAAGAAAATATTACTGTGTGTACACT
Source organism: Oncorhynchus nerka (assembly GCF_034236695.1). Lineage (NCBI taxonomy): Eukaryota > Metazoa > Chordata > Actinopteri > Salmoniformes > Salmonidae > Oncorhynchus > Oncorhynchus nerka. Next base: position 81,586,621 of record NC_088408.1, read on the forward strand.
CTGTCTGATATAACGTTAGTTGTTCATTTACCTCACTAGGCTACACTCTCCTTTCTGCTTTATGGTATAGGGCAGGGCGTGGGACTACTGAGTGATACAGTGAAAGGGGTTTAGTGCGTCCCCTATTCCCTACATAGTGCACTACTTTTGACCAGAGCTCTATCTGGGTCCTGGTCAAAAGTAGTGCACTATATAGGGCATAGGGTGCCATTGGGACAATAACTGTGTGTTGAGAGTCCTTTACTCTGAGAGTGAGGGCTTGAGATTGAGAGCAACCTGCTCCAGTGCTCCTAAGAGGGATGAACCGTTTGCTCTGCACTGCTTTGTCTTTGCAGAGTATAGCTATCTGTACTGCATCTTCCTAGTTCGCTAGCTAACTCTCTGGCATCAAATTTCTTGCCAGAAAACAAATAATGTCAAGGAAATACTACTGTGTGTACACTTTGTCTGATACAGTCGTTAATTTACTACACTAGGCTACACTCTTTCCTTTCTGTGTTGTAGTACAGGGCAGGGTGTGGGACTACTGAGTGATACAGTGAAAGGGGTTAAGTGGGATCTTTTATTTTTGCTAGACAGGAAACATGTTTCTAGCTGTATTCCATTAACAAATATTTTTGTTTCAGTCTAACTTCATAGCCTAGGGCCTACATATTGCAATATTGTGAGAGGCAGGGCCATTCAATGTAGTTATCTATGCTATGCCTACATATTACTACGCTACTTTTGATGAGGGCTCCCAAGTGGCGCAGTGGTCTAAGACACTGTATCTCAGTGCAAGAGGTGTCACTGCAGTACCTGGTTTTAATCCAGGTGTTCTGAGACATGTAATGTAGCCTGGTGTTGACAGGCCTTGTCTAGGTATTCTGAGACATGTAATGCAGCCTGGTGTTGATATCCCTCGGTTAGGTGTTCTGAGACATGTAATGCAACCTGGTGTTGACATGTCTCATCTAGGTATTCTGAGACATGTAATGCAGCCTGGTGTTGACAAGCCTTGTCTAGGTGTTCTGAGACATGTAATGCAGCCTGGTGTTGACAAGCCTCTTCTAGGTGTTCTGAGACATGTAATGCAGCCTGGTGTTGACAAGCCTCTTCTAGGTGTTCTGAGACATGTAATGCAGCCTGGTGTTGACATGTCTCGTCTAGGTGTTGACAAGGTGTTGACAAGCCTCTTCTAGGTGTTCTGAGACATGTAATGCAGCCTGGTGTTGACATGCCTTGGTTAGGTGTTCTGAGACGTAGGGTATTTACAACATTGTAATTACAGCTTTTCAGGGCAGTAGTGGGTTACACAGGTAGGTCTAATTCTCTTAAAGTCCATGACAGGCTAGCCTATATGACACATTTTAATTGTGTGTGCTGTAGGCTTTAAGGCTAGTGATGCAGATTACAGAGTATTAAAAGTATTATGTGTCTGTTTAGAATAAGGGAATTTGCATCATGGATGTATTTTACAGCAAATAAGTATTTTGGGGTGAATAAGCTTAACTTAAAATGCTGCTCGGTCTACGGATGAACTTTCTAGTGCCATTTTGTAGTGAATAGCCTAGTTTGCTGAGTGTTTAATCTTCAATTATGACACCATCTCATTGCACAGACTGTCACTGTCTACCAGTGTCACATGATTTGGGGTTTCTGACACAGCCTTTTCAGGAAGGGCATGCAACCAACCCACCCACACGCAACACAGCACCATATAACTATCTCTGGGTACCATGTGGCACAAGTCACAGACTGTCATTTGCTTTACCAGCTGTAGTTTGGTGATAAGCGTTGCGTGCAGTAATATTGTTGTGCGTCCCCTATACCCTACATAGTGCACTACTTTTGACCAGTGCTTTATGGGCCCTGGTCAAATGTAGTGCACTACATAGGGGATAGGTTGCCATTCGGACATGCTGTGTGTTGAGAGGCTTTTACTCTGAGAGTGAGGGCTTGAGATTGAGAGCCCCCTGTCCCATTGCTCCTAAGAGGGATGATCTGTACTCTCTGCTCTGCTTTGTCAAATCAAATGTATTTATATAGCCCTTCGTACATCAGCTGATATCTCAAAGTGCTGTACAGAAACCCAGCCTAAAAGCAATGCAGGTGTAGAAGCACAGTGGCTAGGAACAACTCCCTAGAAAGGTCTGTGAAGATTATGCATTAATCCAGTAGGATGCTGCAATGTCAGTCTTTACTGTCATCCCACCACCAGGCAGTGAGGATGCTACAGCTGAAAGAGAGAAGGAAGGGAACTGGGAAAGTTAGTAAGAGATAAGGATGGGTGGCTTGGTGACTTCAGCTTGCTTTCAATTCATTTTCTTTGCTTATACATCAGTATAGAGCTGTGCGATATGGACAAAAGTTGCGATAAATTGCATGAATTGATATGATAAGTAGAATGATAATCATCTAACATTAATGTCTACCACAATTATTTTTTAATTATCCTGTAAACTACTACTACCAGTTTGATGGTAGTAGCCATCGATTGTCCCATTAACAATCACCCATATTAGCAAACCTATTTCATTTCAAACGTCACATTTCTCTAGAATAGGCTACATATCGTCATGAAGGATATCAGCAAAAATGCTTGGGATAAAATTGATCGGTATGGTCGATAATTTATGTAATGAAATGCAACCTAACCTTGATTAGTGACTCAGTGTTTAAGTGATGTCTTTATGAACGTATATGAGTGCCAACGACACGACGGTGGCGGGCCTGATCGCCGACGGTGACAAGCCCTGGCAGAGCTGTGCCAGGAAAATAACCTCAATGTCAGCAAAACTAAGGAGCTGATTGTGGACTATAGGAAACAGGGGGAGAGGGGGATCAAAAGCTCCATGTTCCTCGATGTGCACGTCACAGAGGACCTGACATGGAACATACACACCACCACTGTGGTGAAGAAGGCGTAACGGTGTCTCTTCAATCTCTGGCGACTGAAGAAATTTGACATGGGCCCTCAGATCCTCAATAAGTGCTATAGCTGCACAATCATATTGACCGGCTGCGTCACCGCCTCTACTGGAACGCTCTACACAGGGTGGTGTGGACGGCCCAATACATCACTGGGGGTGAGCTTCCTGTCCTCCAGAACATGTACAGTGGCAAGAAAAAGTATGTGAACTCTTTGGAATTACCTGGATTTTTGCATAAATTGGTCGTAAAATTTGATCTGATCTTTGTCTAAGTCACAACAATAGACAAACAGTGTGCTTAAACTAATAACACACAAATTATTGTATTTTTCTTGTCTATATTGAATACATAATTTAAACTTTCACAGTGTAGGTTGGAAAAAGTATGTGAACCCTTAGGCTAATGACTTCTCCAAAAGCTAATTGGAGTCAGGAGTCAGCTAACCTGGAGTCAAATCAATGAGACGAGATTGGAGATGTTGGTTAGAGCTGCCCTGCCCTATAAAACACCCTTGCAAAACAGTAGTTTGCTATTCACAAGAAGCATTGCCTGATGTGAACCATGCCTTGAAGAAAAGATATCTCAAAACATTAAGAAATGTTGACTTGTATAAAGCTGGAAATGGTTACAAAAGTATCTCTAAAAGCCTTGATGTTCATCAGTTCACAGTAAGACAAATTGTCTAGAAATGGAGAAAGTTCAGCACTGTTGCTACTCTCCCTAGGAGTGGCCATCCTGCAAAGATGACTGCAAGAGCACAGTGCAGAATGCTCAATGGGGTTAAGAAGAATCCTAGAATGTCAGCTAAAGACTTACATAAATCTCTGGGACATGCTAACATCTCTGTTGACGAGTCTACGATACATAAAACACTAAACAAGAATGGTGTTCATGGGAGGACACAATGGAAGAAGCCAAAAAAAGGTTTGCAAAAGAGCACCTGGATGTTCCACAGCGCTACTGGCTAAATATTCTGTGGACAGATGAAACTACAGTTGAGTTGTTTGGAAGGAACACACAACACTGTGTGTGGAGAAAAAAAGGCACAGAACACCAACATCAAAACCTCATCCCCACTGTAAAGTATGGTGGAGGGAGCATCATGGTTTGGGGCTGCTTTGCTGCCTCAGGGCCTGGACAGCTTGCTATCATCGATGGAATGAATTCCCAAGTTTATCAAGACATTTTGCAGGAGAATGTAAGGCTATCTGTCCGCCAATTGAATCTCAACAGAAGTTGGTTGATGCAACAGGACAACGACCCAAAACACAGAAGTAAATTAACAACAGAATAGCTTCAAAAGAAGAAAATACGCCTTCTGGAGTGGCCCAGTCATAGTCCTGACCTCAACCCAATTGAGATGCTGTGGCATGACCTCAAGAGAGCAGTTCACACCAGACATCCCAAGAATATTGCTGACCTGAAACAGTTTTGTAAAGAGGAATGGTCCAAAATTCCTCCTGACCGTTGTGAAGGTCTGATCCGCAACTACAGAAAATGTTTGGTTGAGGTTATTGCTGCAAAAAGGAGGGTCAACTAGTTATTAAATCCAAGGGTACACACACGTTTCCCACCCTGCACTTGTGAATGTTTACACAGTCTGTTCAATAAAGACATGAAAACATATAATTGTTTGTGTTATTAGTTTAAGCAAAATGTGTTTGTCTATTGTTGTGACAGATGACGATCAGATCACATTTTATGACAAATCTATGCAGAAATCCAGGTAATTCCAAAAGGTTCACATACTTTTTCTGTACACCAGGCGATGTTTGAGTAAGATTGTCAAGGACTGATTGTCAAGGGCACACGAGCCACAAACTCTTCACTCTGTTACCATCTGGCAAGCTTTTTCGGAGCATCAGGTTCCGAGACAGTTTCTACCACCAGGCCATCAGAATGCTGAACTAGCTTTCTCCCTGCACAGACATGCACCTCAGAGACTATCTGGACCTCAGAGACTATCTGGACCTCAGAGACTACCTGCAATTTAGATTATTATTATTATTATTTGCACTCTCCAGTCTCCACACATTTAACCCTTACACACAAACACACAAGCACCCACACTCATACTTGTTATTTTTGATTTTACACGTATTATTGTTATGATACATATTGACTAATGTACTGCACTGTTGAGGGAGCTATTAGCACACAAGCATTTCACTGCAACTTTTATACCTGCTGTAAACTGTGTATGTGACACATACAATTTAATTTGATTCGCCCATCTCTATGAGTCACCATAGACAACCTTTGAGTGCTAGCTCCATTGTGTGCCACCTATAGTTAGGCCTCTAGTTGTGGATGTGCTGCCTGAAAGGTGGTAGAATAGAAAGTCTTTAAAGGAGACTATTGAACAGATCCTAGTGCTCTCCGCCTCTTTTCTATTTGTCAAATTTGAACTTCAAACCATAGCCTAAGCTAATGGATGAGTCAGCAGATTTAGATGGTGAGTCTATTTTACTCATCCAGTTACTTTATCAGTTAAATGTAACCCTGTCCCGCCATCACTCTCTCTTTCCGCCACCATTTTTAGTGAATACTCGTCATCCTGGAATCAATCAGTGGGTATAATGAATCCCTCTCTCTCTCCCTCTTAGCTCAGGAAAGCTCAACTCCGTTCTCTTATATCAATGCGGAGTTGACTATTAATAACTGGTTTTGCAATTTGCTAGCAACAACATTAAGTCACCATCAGTTGATACTTGTAAAAATGTCAATTCTGATAACGCTTAACTGTACCTATGATTGACCTGTACAACCGTGCTCCTTTGTGTTGCTCAACTGGAGACGTAGCGGCCTTGACGTACTAAGTTGAGCTGGGATTCAATTGTTACAGTCACATTCACGCTGAGTTGTGCAACACAAATGAGGGAAAAGTTGGTGGTTGTCTTCAATACATTTTTTTATGTGGACGGACCACAGTAGCACAGGTCAAACATAGGTACCGGTAAGCATTTTCAGTATTTACATTTTTACAAGTAACGACTGATGGTGACTCAATGTTGTTGTTAGTGAATCGCGCGACCAGTTATCACTACTCAACTCCGCCTCGATATAAGAGAACGGAGTTGAGCGTTCCTCAGCCATCTCCCTCTCTGCTTTCTCACCCTCTCTCACAGTCCATGACTCTCCCTCTCACCTCACAGGAAATTGCAGTCAATTTCATGTTCAATTTTCACCCCACCTTTCTGTCTGTAGCTCTGTCTCTCTGCCTGTCTCCCTTCGTCAGCCATACTGCTGCTGAGTATGAACTTAGTAAAAGATGTCAGGAACTTCCCCCGCTTCGATTTTTATTTTCTCCATTCTTTCTAACTTCTTTCGTTAATCCTTTTTCCTTTCAGCACTGCCTCCTCTGCCGTGTTCAGATGTAATGCCTTGGCTTGTGTTCCCCCAAGAGCTCCCCTGGCCCAAAGCCATGCAGGAGCACTCATTGTTAATTAATGCTATTTCCTCTCCTTGTCTGTTCAATCTGCTTTGTGTAATTTCACACAGTTTTGCGTGTAGGTTTCCTTTGGGAAGGAGAGAGTCAGTCGACTAATCCTTTGAGAGAGTATGTGTACTGTGTAGCCTATTTGCATTGCTTCTTATCAGTCTGAAGTTTGTTATTTTGTAAGATGATGGGTTTGTCTCTCAGTCTCAGTGTGTGTAGCCTCCTTTTTACGCTACACTACAGTGGATGACAGAATGAATGATAAATTAGCTAACCGCTGTGAGAGACTAAAAGTAGGCCTACATCTTTTGAAAATATCCACTGGACACAGACGTCATTTTAACGTCTAGTTTTGATTTACATGTTGAGTTGTCAACTAACGTGAATTCAGTGTGAAATCAACCTACAATTTGACCCTACTTTGAGTGAAGTTGTGTGAAAAAAATATGAAATTCCCTTACGTTGATGACTTTTTGCAAATCCAATCAGTATTCCACGTTGATTCAACTTGATTTTTGCACCCCACTGGGTAGGGACTTTTTCCGATGTTGGGCGGGGTGGTGCTGGCAGTCGTGAATGGACTAAAGTAGGGAAAGAGTGATGAGGCTTGCTCTCTTAGTGCAGATTGCCTCTCTTCCTAATTGAGAATCAATAGGTAGGCCTATGGGGTTAAGATTGTTTGTTGCAGAAAGAAAGGACTATCATTATGAGTCAGTCTGCATTCCAAATGGCACCCTATTCCCGATATAGGCTAGTGCCTTTTATAGTCCCTTTAATTCACTATAAAGGGAAAAGGGTGCCATTTGGGATGCAGACAACGTGAGACCCACCCTGCCATGGTTTTGAAAGCTCTCTAATGGCACACCAGGAGGGAGTCAAGTGGGGTTTTAGATTTAGATGCACTATTGTAAAGTGGCTGTTCCACTGGATGTCTTAAGGTGAACGCACCAATTTGTAAGTCGCTCTGGATAAGAGCGTCTGCTAAATGACTTAAATGTAAATGTAAATGTAATGGGTTTGTTTGTTGCTAACAAGGCTGATGCCACAACAACACAGCAGCTAGCCTTGGCCTAGTTCTCTAACCACCATCTCCTGTCGTCATTTGCCAACTTTAAACTAAAGCCCTTTGTGTTTCCTAATGAACTACAAGGAACAAGGGAAATGGGTCGTATCATCAGGATGCTACCACTAGAGAGGAAGACATTTTTTTATTTTTTATTTTATTTCACCTTTATTTAACCAGGTAGGCAAGTTGAGAACAAGTTCTCATTTACAATTGCGACCTGGCCAAGATAAAGCAAAGCAGTTCGACAGATACAACGACACAGAGTTACACATGGAGTAAAACAAACATACAGTCAATAATACAGTATAAACAAGTCTGTATACAACGTGAGCAAATGAGGAGAGAAGGGAGGTAAAGGCAAAAAAGGCCATGGTGGCAAAGTAAATACAATATAGCAAGTAAAACACTGGAATGGTAGTTTTGTAATGGAAGAATGTACAAAGTAGAAATAAAAATAATGGGGTGCAAAGGAGCAAAATAAATAAATAAATGAAATACAGTTGGGAAAGAGGTAGTTGTTTGGGATAAATTATAGGTGGGCTATGTACAGGTGCAGTAATCTGTAAGATGCTCTGACAGTTGGTGCTTAAAGCAAGTGAGGGAGATAAGTGTTTCCAGTTTCAGAGATTTTTGTAGTTCGTTCCAGTCATTGGCAGCAGAGAACTGGAAGGAGAGGCGGCCAAAGAAAGAATTGGTTTTGGGGGTGACTAGAGAGATATACCTGCTGGAGCGTGTGCTACAGGTGGGAGATGCTATAGTGACCAGCGAGCTGAGATAAGAGGGGACTTTACCTAGCAGGGTCTTGTAGATGACATGGAGCCAGTGGGTTTGGCGACGAGTATGAAGCGAGGGCCAGCCAACGAGAGCGTACAGGTCGCAATGGTGGGTAGTATATGGGGCTTTGGTGACAAAACGGATTGCACTGTGATAGACTGCATCCAATTTGTTGAGTAGGGTATTGGAGGCTATTTTGTAAATGACATTGCCAAAGTAGAGGATTGGTAGGATGGTCAGTTTTACAAGGGTATGTTTGGCAGCATGAGTGAAGGATGCTTTGTTGCGAAATAGGAAGCCAATTCTAGATTTAATTTTGGATTGGAGATGTTTGATATGGGTCTGGAAGGAGAGTTTACAGTCTAACCAGACACCTAAGTATTTGTAGTTGTCCACGTATTCTAAGTCAGAGCCGTCCAGAGTAGTGATGTTGGACAGGCGGGTAGGTGCAGGTAGCGATCGGTTGAAGAGCATGCATTTAGTTTTACTTGTATTTAAGAGCAATTGGAGGCCACGGAAGGAGAGTTGTATGGCATTGAAGCTTGCCTGGAGGGTTGTTAACACAGTGTCCAAAGAAGGGCCGGAAGTATACAGAATGGTGTCGTCTGCGTAGAGGTGGATCAGAGACTCACCAGCAGCAAGAGCGACCTCATTGATGTATATAGAGAAGAGAGTTGGTCCAAGAATTGAACCCTGTGGCACCCCCATAGAGACTGCCAGAGGTCCGGACAGCAGACCCTCCGATTTGACACACTGAAATCTATCAGAGAAGTAGTTGGTGAACCAGGCGAGGCAATCATTTGAGAAACCAAGGCTGTCGAGTCTGCCGGTGAGGATGTGGTGATTGACAGAGTCGAAAGCCTTGGCCAGATCAATGAATACGGCTGCACAGTAATGTTTCTTATCGATGGCGGTTAAGATATCGTTTAGGACCTTGAGCGTGGCTGAGGTGCACCCATGACCAGCTCTGAAACCAGATTGCATAGCAGAGAAGGTATGGTGAGATTCGAAATGGTCGGTAATCTGTTTGTTGACTTGGCTTTCGAAGACCTTAGAAAGGCATGGTAGGATAGATATAGGTCTATAGCAGTTTGGGTCAAGAGTGTCCCCCCCTTTGAAGAGGGGGATGACCGCGGCTGCTTTCCAATCTTTGGGAATCTCAGACGACACGAAAGAGAGGTTGAACAGGCTAGTAATAGGGGTGGCAACAATTTCTGCAGATAATTTTAGAAAGAAAGGGTCCAGATTGTCTAGCCCGGCTGATTTGTAGGGGTCCAGATTTTTCAGCTCTTTCAGAACATCAGCTGAACGGATTTGGGAGAAGGAGAAATGGGGAAGGCTTGGGCGAGTTGCTGTTGGGGGTGCAGTGCTGTTGACCGGGGTAGGAGTAGCCAGGTGGAACATCCAGGGCTTTGGTCAAAAGAAGTGCACTATATGGACTAGGGTACCATTTGGGACTTATCCATGCTATTTTGAAGAAGTCCATGTTATTTGACATCAGCTATGAGTTTACAACACAATCCAAGGGAAACGGTAGCTTTGAACGTTGCTTGGTTAGGCTTTCTATGCACACTGCTCTCATGAAATGATGCTTATTCAGAAAGATGGCACACTGCAGAGCTCTGACCATCTCACCCCGACCCCTACCCTCTCTTCTTCCCCCTCTCCCTGCCTCTCCCTCTCTCTCTCCCTCCCCCAGCTCCTGGGCCTGTGTGTGTTGTGCGTGGGGGTGTACGCGGAGGTGGAGCGTCAGAAGAACCGTACCCTGGAGGGGGTGTTCCTGGCCCCCGCTGTGGTCCTCATCCTGCTGGGCCTGGTGATGTTCACCGTCTCCCTGGTGGGCATGGTGGGCTCCCTCAGGGACAACAAGACCCTGCTACACATGGTGAGAGAGGGAGGGATGGGAGGGGGGAAGGGGGATATGAGGAGCGATGGAGGTTAGGATGGAAAAGAGGAGGGATGAAGGAAAGAATAGGAGGGTTGAGAGATTAGGTTGAGGAGACCCAAGGTATATGGAGTGGGAGGAGGAGGGGACAGGACAAGAGGACTCTGCTGACTGGGATATGTCAGTCAACCTGAGGATGGTGTTGCCAATCTCAGCCTAGCAATCTCTGGTCCCTCTGGCTTGATATGTACATGGCATGCTAAGTGCATTCTCTCCCTCTCTCCATCTGTTTTCCAGTTTTTGTGTGTCCTGTGTGTGCTACTGTTCCTGCAGGCTGTGGCTCTCATCGTTGCGCTCATCTTTGAGAAAAAGGTCAGTTCTCTCTCTCTCTCTCTGTCACACACACACACACACACACACACACAGCTGTAACACATGTTCACCAGTGTCGCCTCTGGCATCGCCTCCAGTCACGATAAGATCACATCAAAGAAGCATTCAATGTGATGGATGAGGAATTTCATGGCTTATCATCCCTCTTCTCTCTCTACTCTTTCTCTCTCTCCCTGTAGACATCAGCCCTGTTCCAGAGCAGTATACGAGAGGGAATTAAACACTATTACGATGATCTGGACTTCAAAAACATCCTGGACTTTGTGCAACAGAAGGTAAGAGGACTGATTCCCTTTTCATTATCAGAAGCAACAGACAGGAAATAGTGGTGTGTACTGAATGAAGAGGCCACTGACCGTTTTTTATTTAACCAGGCAAGTCAGTTAAGAACAAATTCTGATGTACAATGACAGCCTAGGAACAGTGGGTTAACTGCCTTGTTCAGTGGCAGAACGACAGATTTTTACCTTGTCAGATCGGGAATTCGATCTGGCAACGTTTCGGTTACTGGCCAGACGCTCTAACCACTAGGCTACCTGCTGCCCCACTGGGCACACACCCACACATTACCCACTGGGCACACACCCACACATTACCCACTGGGCACACACCCACACATTACCCACTGGGCACAAACTGGTTGAATCAACATTGTTTCCACGTCATTTTAATGAAATTATGTTAAACCAACTTGGAATAGACGTTAAATTGACATCTGTGCCCAGTGGGTAGGGTTGCAAAGAGAAGGTATATTACTGTAAGATGTATATGTTTACCAGTAAACTACCAGGATTTTCAAGGATTATATGTAACCTATCACAAGACATCTAGTGGCCCTTTTGGGTACTTCACATTATCACAGGTGTCTGTAATTATCTCTGGCCTCTCTCTGGCCTTATCACATGTGAAAAATAAGTTCTGTTAGTTATTTTTAATACATTTGACTACATTCTAAAAACATGTTTTCACTTTGTCATGATGGGGTATTGTGTGTAGATGGGTGACAAAATAAAATGTATTTAATCCATTTCTGAAGGCACTGTAAATGAATACTTTAAAAAAAAGTTATTTAAATATAAATGACCAATAGATTGCCATAGATTTTCTATTAAAGCTGCAATATGTAACTTTGGGCGACCTGACCAAATTCACATAGAAAAGTCCAAGAAGCGGTAGATCTGTTCTATTTGCTCAATTTCTATGCCTCCTGCTCTTAAGTTTATTTTTCGCTGTCTTTTACTTTCAGTTTTGTACACCAGTTTCAAACAGCTGAAAATACAATATTTTTGGTTATGGAAAAGATATTTCACAGCGGTTTAGATGTTACAATGATTCTCTACACTATGCATGGCTTGTTTTGTCAAATTTCTGCATAGTGCGTCTTTAATTGCCAAACGTAATGAAGATTCTGGTAACTTCGGTAAATTACCTGTAGTTTTGCAGCCCTAACTGACATGGATAGAGTGTGATTGATAAACAATAGACTTAACTGATTTTTTATTAAACCTCTCTCTCTCTCTCTAGTTCTCTTGTTGTGGTGGGGACGACTACAAGGACTGGGGTGTCAATCAATACCATTTCTGCAATGGCACCGGGCCACTGGCCTGTGGCGTCCCTTATACATGCTGTGTCCCCCACAAGGTGAATGCTAAAACCGTTCTCGACTCGCTTTTCACCTCTCATCTAGACTGTGTGTGAATGAATGAAAGGAGCTCTGAAAGTTAGGATCCGATAACACATGAACCTTATCCAATATTATACCTGCCCTCCACTATCAGCCTATCAGTCTCTCACATCTCTGGGGGAGACATGTTTCTGTGGATCTCATTTAGTGCTCATCTAGGCTCCCCACGCACAGAACTGTATGGCAACACGGGAACAGAAAAAGATCGGAATTGGGCTGGCTGTGTGAATGCAGTGACTGGAGGGATCCATGTTTTGCTCTCAGTAAAGCCTCTCTCCACCTGCCAGTACTTCCCCTGGCCTCATGGTTCATTACTAGGTAATTAGCGCTGGCTGAATTGGTTACAGTGAAATGTGTAAAGCCACTCAGGCACAGGAAGAGACCCCGAGACCTCAGCATCAGTGGAGAGAGTGGGAGATAATCAAATTAATTTACTGAGCTCATGATTCATTCTCTCTCCCCCTGTCTAATTCACGCTCTGGCTTATCTCTTTCTGCCCTCTATTTCTCTCACTTTATCTCTCTCTCTCTTCCTCTCCCTCTCTGTCTCGCTCTCTCTTCATCTATTCCTCTCCCTCTCTCTCTCTCTCTCTCTCTCTCTCTCTCTCTCTCTCTCTCACTCTCTCTTCCTCTGTCTGGTCTGTGCCCAGGGCAACTCCAAAGCTCCAAACAGCTATAAACACAGATTAGGGGATGTGTGTGTGTCCAACGTGCGTAGATGTATTTTTAACTGGGCCACTACAAGCATATTTGACTTAAGAAATGTTTGTAGTTTTTTCTTCTTCTTATCTTTGCACAGAAGAATGGACAATACATTAATCTTCTTCTTCATGATCTTCATCTCTTCCTGTCTCATTTTTCCCAGGTGGGAGAGGTTGTCAACACTCTTTGTGGTTACAAGACTCTCAGCCAACAGGTAAGGGTAAAATAAGTTGCTATATTCCACTCCTAATAGGCTGTGAACCCCCCCCGCCCCCCCAGTGTTCTGCTCACTTTTTGGTCTTCATTAGTCTGTGGAGTTTGTCATTCTGCACAGAGACAGGAGTTACGTCCCAAATGGCACCCCTTTTCCCTACATAGTACACTACTTTTGACGAGGGCCCGCATCAGGACGCATTCAGAGACTACAAAAGGGAAACGAGCAGCAGCAGGATCATTTACTTTCATGGCCCCAAAACATTTTATTTTCTCCAGCTGCAGCATGCTGAAAATAAGGTAGACTAACTGAGTCACGATATATTGTGCCAGCTGGTAGTGGCTGGTGTTGTTGTGATATTGATTCAGCTGTCTCTGTTTTCTGTCCTTGAGATGTTCTCACCTCCATATTTTCTTTGGTACTATGGAAAATCTCAGGTGTTTGTGGGGAATAGTTTATTAGTTTAAGGCACAATATTAGTTTGTCGTAGTAGATAAAAACGAAGAGAATCCTCTGTTTTTCTATTGTTCATGTTAGCATTGTAGTGCCTCATCATCTGTGAAATTACTGTCTTTCTTTTGCCTTGATGACATATATTTAAAACATAACTACAATCAGTCAAATGCATCTCATGTACTGTAGTCTCTCTCTCTTTCATTCTCCCTGTCTTCTCTCTTTCTCTGTCAGCGTGAGCTCCTGGATGAGGTGATCCATGTACGGGGCTGTATCCATGCTGTCAACCTGTGGATGGGAGACAACGTGGGAGCAACTATTGGACTCTGCTGTGCTATAGGGCTGCCACAGGTCAGTCACAGACACAGACAAACACCCAACACACACACTTGCGCAACTGCCTCCAATCAGACAACCAACTTACCTGACCCAGGTGTGTGTGTGTGTGTGTCTAGTCACCCAGTCGCCTCATCCCTGAGAGGTTTCTCACAGCCTCCTAGCCAGTCTGTCTCTGTCTGTCCACCACTTCATTCGTATTTTGTCTTCCGTTCACCCAGATCTCAACCATGGACGTGTTCTAAATGGCACCCTATACCATATATAGTGTACTATCCTTGACTAGGGTCCATCCTACATGTATCTTAGCCAGCTTCCACTTAATGCCTCTGTAGTGCTTTCATAACCAACAAGCAGCTGGATGATTTTATTGTGTTATAAAGTCAGTTGTAATGGATCAGGGTTTGTAGTTTACTATTATTATCCATTCACTTGGATTGTGTTTTTGTCTAGTTTACAGCTTTTGTCTGTCTGTGTCTGTCTGTCTGTCTCTGTCTGTCTGTCTGTCTGTGTTGTTTTTAAGGGGGTGGATCAGCTTTAATATTGCGGATAGATTCTTGCTTCTATCAATGTAATTGTCTGCATCATTTCAACATTTTGGGGAAAATATATATATCCATATGCAGTTGAAGTCAGAAGTTAACACACTTAGGTTGGAGTCATTAAACTTGTTTTTCAGCCACTCCACAAATTTCTTGTTAATAAACTATAGTTTTGGCAAGTCAGTTAGGACTTTGTGCATGACACAAGTTATTTTTCCAACAATTGTTTACAGACAGATTATTTCACTTATAATTCACTGTATCACAATTCCAGTGGGTCAGAAGTTTACATGCACTAAGTTGACTGTGTCATTAAACAGCTTGGAAAATTCCAGAAAATGATGTCACGGCTTTAGAAGCTTCTGTTAGGCTAATTGACATAATTTGAGTCAATTAGAGGTGTACCTGTGGATGTATGTCAAGGCCTACCTTCAAACTTAGTGCCTCTTTGCTTGACAAATTGGGCATCAAGATGTCAGAAAAGAAATTGTAGACCTCCACAAGTCTGGTTCATCCTTGGGAGCAATTTCCAAATGCCTGAAGGTACCACGCTCATCAACAGTAGGCAAGTATAAACACCATGGGACCACGCAGTCGTCATACTGCTCAGGAAGGAGACTCCTTCTGTCTCCTAGAGATGAACGTATTTGGTGTGAAAAGTGCAAATCAATCCCAGAACAACAGCAAAGGACCTTGTGAAGATGCTGAAGGAAACAGGTACAAAAGTATATATATATCCACAGTAAAACGAGTCCTATATTGACATAACTTGAAAGGCCGCTCAGCAAGGAAGAAGCCACTGCTCCAAAACCACCATAAAAAAGCCAGACTACGGTTGCAACTGCACATGGGAACAATGTACTTTTTGGAGAAATGTCCTCTGGTCTGATGAAACAAAAATAGAACTGTTTGGCCATAATGACCATCGTTAGGTTTGGAGGAAAAAGGGGAGGCTTGCAAGCAGAAGAACACCATCCCAACCGTGAAGTACGGGGTGGCAGCATCATGTTGTGGGGGTGCTTTGCTGCAGGAGAGACTGGTGCACGCCACAAAATAGATGGCATCATGAGGCAGAAAAATTATGTTGATATATTGAAGCAACATCTCAAGACATCAGTCAGGAAGTTAAAGCTTGGTCGCAAATGGGTCTTCCAAATGGACAATGACCCCAAGCATACTTCCAAAGTTGTGGCAAAATGGCTTAAGGACAACAAAGTCAAGGTATTGGAATGGCCATCTCAAAGCCCTGACCTCAATCCTATAGAAGATTTGTGGGCAGAACTGAAAAAGCATGTGTGAGGAATGAGGCCTACAAACCTGACTCAGTTATACCAGCTCTGTCAGGAGGAATGGGCCAAAATTCACAGAACTTATTGTGGGAAGCTTGTGGAAGGCTACCCAAAACATTTGACCCAGTCAAACAATTTAAAGGAAATGCTACCACATACTAATTGAGTGTATGTAAACTTCTGACCCACTGGGAATGTGATGTAAGAAATAAAAGCTGAAATAAATAATTCTCTTTACTATTGTTCTGACATTTCACATTCTTAAATAAAGTGTTGATCCTAACTGATCTAAGACAGGGAATTTTTCCTAAGATTAATTTTCAGGAATTGTCAAAAACGGAGTTTAAATTTATTTGGCTAAGGTGTATGTAAACTTCCGACTTCAACTGTACATACATAAACTCTTGGAGTTTCAAAGATAATTCAAGTCCAAATAACTTCACAGATCTTCATTGTAAAAGGTTTAAACACTGTTTCCCATGCTTGTTCAATGAACCATAAACAATGAATGAGCATGCACCTGTGGAACGGTCGTTAAGACACTAACAGCTTATAGATGGTAGGCAATTAAGGTCACAGTTATGAAAACTTAGGACACTAAAGAGGACTCTGAAAAACACCAAAAGAAAGAGGCCCAGAGTCCCTGCTCATCTGTGTGAACGTGCCTTAGGCATGCTGCAAGGAGGCATGAGGACTGCAGATGTGGCCAGGGCAAACAATTGCAATGTCTGTACTGCGAGACGCCTAAGACAGCGTTACAGGGAGACAGGACGGACAGCTGATCTTCCTTGCAGGGGCAGACCACATGTAACAACACCTGCACAGGATCGGTATATCTGAACATTACACCTGCGGGACAGGTACAGGATGGCAACAACAACTGCCCGAGTTACACCAGGAACGCACAATCACTCCATCAGTGCTCAGACTGTCTGCAATAGGCTGAGAGAGAGGCTGGACTGAGGGCTTGTAGGCCTGTTGAAAGGCAGGTCCTCACCAGATATCACCGGCAACAACGTCGCCTATGGGCACAAACCAACCATTGCTGGACCAGACAGGACTGGCAAAAAATACTCTTCACTTACGAGTTGCGGTTTTGTCTCACCAGGGGTGATGGTCGGATTCGCGTTTATCGTCGAAGGATTGAGCATTACTTCAAGGCCTGTACTCTGGAGCAAGATCGATTTGGAGGTGGAGGGTCCGTCATGGTCTGGGGTGGTGTGTCACAGCATCATCGGACTGAGGTTGTTGTCATTACAGGCAATCTCAACTCTATGCGATACAGGGAAGACATCCTCCTCCCTCATGTGGTACCCTTCCTGCAGGCTCATCCTGACATGACCCTCCAGCATGACAATGCCACCAGCCATACTGCTCCTTCCGTGCGTGATTTCCTGCAAGACAGGAATGTCAGTGTTCTGCCATGGCCAGCGAAGAGCCCGGGTCTCAATCCCATTGAGCACGTCTGGGACCTGTTGGATCGGAGGGTGAGGGCTAGGGTCGTTCCCCCCAGAAATGTCCTGGAACTTGCAGGTGCCTTGGTGGAAGAGTGGGGTAACATTTCACAGCAAGAACTGACAAATCTGGTGCAGTCCATGAGGAGGAGATGCACTGCAGTGCTTAATGCAGCTGGTGGACACACCAGATACTGACTATTACTTTTGATTTTGACCCCCCCCTTTGTTCAGGGACACATTATTCCATCTATGTTAGTCACATGTCTGTGGAACTTGTTCATTTTATGTCTCAGTTGTTGAATCTTGTTATGTTCATACCAATATCTACACGCAGTTGACAGTGAGAGGACGTTTCTTTTTTTGCTGAATTTACATACATATACATACGTATATATATATATATATATATATATATATATATATATATATATATATATATGTGTATATATATATATATATATGTGTGTACGTATATATATATATATGTACGTATGTATATATATATAGGTACGTATGTATGTAAACTCAGCAATAATATAATATTTATTTTAGCAAAAATGTTTATCTTTATATAGATAGATACATATACATGCTTTTTTAATATATATCTTTATTATTTCACGCAAACTCTACCACCCCTCCCCCAATTTGACTAAACTAATAAACAAACTAATAAACTAATAAACAATACACAACAGTAGGCTTTTACCTTCAGTTTATACATATTATACACATTTTACAGACACAATCTATTTTACAATAGTTATATTTTGTTTGTTTTTAGTCCTTTTCTATTTCTGATGTCCATTCAGGTTGATTTCTAATTGTAACTGTGCTCTTTCACAACATTTCTGAACCTATATACATTTTACAAACCCCATATTTCTTTACATTGGTTATCTTGTTATTAGTCCCACCCTTCAGCTCAATTCAACCCCTCCCATCTATTTCTTAACACCATCCATTTTGGATTTCTATTTGCCATATATTTTTCAACTGTACTGTGATGCTTCACATACTGTAAGTTCTGAACCTTTCTATTCTCATAGCTTCTACAGATTGGAAATTAAAGATAAACATTTTTGCTAAAATAATTATTATATTATTGATCGATTGACTATGATTTTTCAAATCACCCAGTATTGCTATCTGTAGCGTTAGTTCTAGGTAAGTGTTGCAATTCTTCAGCCATTCCTGGACCTGTGACCAAAAACAAGTTACATGTGGACAGGACCAAAATAAATTATCTAATGACTCTGCCTCCTCACAGCAAAATCTGCAGAGCTGGGAAGATTGTATCCCCCATATATATATATATATAACATTCTATTGGTTGCAAGATTTTTGTATAATCATTTAAATAGAAAAATGTGAAGTTTGAATCAGGCGTTGTTTTGCGTGTCAATTCATGGACCATGTGCCATGGAATCGGTACATCGAAAATCTCTTCCCAACTATTTGGTATAAGGTATATGGCACAGCTGTCAATTTTTTGGTCCTTAAATGAAATTGGTCTATGTTTTCATTTATCACAATTTTCTTTAACCATTTATGGTCTTTAATGCAGGGCCGACAGACAAGTTCCTTACTTTTCCCCTTCTACTTGCCTCTTCCATTTTTGTGATAATGATGTAATTAGTTGGTTGTAATTTTGTCCATGTCTGTGTTAGCTGCACCTGTGATGTAACTCCACCAGTCTTATTTATGATATCATTTATAAAAATTAAACCTTTTTAAAAAATTATATCAAAAAAGAATTACGGTAGTATATTTGAGTTATACCACAATATTTGTTGGATTATTTGTTCTGTCTTTTCAGGTGGATTAAACTGAAATTGCAACCAACTTTCTAAGGCTTGTTTAGAAAATAATTATATTTTTGAGTTGATTTCGTTTTCAAATAACGAAAGTGAGCAGTTGTAATCTGAATAAAGGGGAAAGGGCCATTCTTGAACATGGGGTGAGACAGTTTTACAAATTTACTAGAGAAGCATTTTGGATTTAAGTATAACTTTTTTATGACTGATGCCTTTAGTGAGAGGTCTAATGCTTTAATATTTAATCATTTCTGCCCTCAAATCATATTTGTTATATAAATAGGCGCTTTTAATTTTGTCTGGTTTGCCATTCCAAATTAACTTGAATATTTTTTGTTCATATAATTTAAAAAGCAGGTCACTCAGTGTAGACAAAACCAAAAGCAAATAGGTAAACTGTGATATAACTAAAGAGTTAATAAGGGTGATTTTTCCACAAATAGACAGGTATTTTCCTTTCCATGGTAGCAAGATCTTGTCTATTTTTGCTCACTTTCTATTAAAAGTTTTTGGAGTGAAATAATTTCTTTCTTTCAGGCTAAGTATACCGAGTATGCCCACATCCCCGTCAGACCATTTTATTGGTAAACTACACGATAATGTAAAAGTTTATCATAATTTGGTTTTAATCCCAAAAGATTAGCAAAAGTATCTAGATCCTCTGAGGCCGTGGAGAGATTATCATTATGGTTTTAAAAGAAAACATGAATCATCAGCGTACAATGACACCTTAGTTTTTAAGTCATGGATTTCTAATCCCTTAATATTATTGTTTGATCTCATTTAAACTGCTAACATTTCGATGGCAATAATAAATAGATATGCCGATAGTGGACAACCTTGTTTTACTCCTCTTGACAGTTTAAAACTTTCTGAGATGTAGCCATTATTTACTATTTTATATCTAGGGTTACTATACGTAACTTTAACCTATTTTATAAGAGATTCTCCAAAATTGAAATATTCTAGGCATTTACAGTGGGGAGAACAAGTATTTGATACACTGCCGATTTTGCATGTTTTCCTACTTACAAAGCATGTAGAGGTCTGTCATTTTTATCATAGGTACACTTCAACTGTGAGAGACGGAATCTAAAACAAAAATCCAGAAAATCACATTGTATGATTTTTAAGTAATTAATTTGCATTATATTGCATGACATAAGTATTTGATCACCTACCAACCAGTAAGAATTCCGGCTCTCACAGACCTGTTAGTTTCCCTCCTGTTCTCCACTCATTACCTGTATTAACTGCACCTGTTTGAACTCGTTACCTGTATAAAAGACACCTGTCCACACACTCAATCAAACAGACTTCAACCTCTCCACAATGGCCAAAACCAGAGAGCTGTGTAAGGACATCAGGGATAAAATGGTAGACCTGCACAAGGCTGGGAGACCTAAACCCGATAGAGCATCTTTGGAGGGAGCTGAAAGTCCGTATTGCTCAGCGACAGCCCCGAAACATGAAGGATCTGGAGAAGTTCTGTATGGAGGAGTGGGCCAAAATCCCTGCTGCAGTGTGTGCAAACCTGGTCAAGAACTACAGGAAACGTATGATCTCTGTAATTGCAAACAAAGGTTTCTGTACCAAATATTAAGTTCTGCTTTTCTGATGTATCAAATAGTTATGTCATGCAATAAAATGCTAATTAGTTACTTTAAAATAATACAATGGGATTTTCTGGATTTTTGTTTTAGAATCTGTCTCTCACAGTTGAAGTGTACCTATGATAAAAATTACAGACCTCTACATGCTTTGTAAAGTTGGAAAACCTGCAAAATCGGCAGTGTATCAAATACTTGTTCTCCCCACTGTATATATTAACACCACTCGTACTTTATCAAAAGCCTTTTCAAAATCAGCTATGAAAACCAGGCCTGGTTTCCCCGATATTTCATACTATCCCATTGTTTCCAGTATTTGTCTTATATTACCTCCAATGTATCGTCCATGTAAAACAACCTGTCTGAGTAGGATGAATAATACGACAATACCTTTTTAATTATATGCATCAAGCATTTAGCTAGAAGTTTTGCATCACAACCCTGAAGTGTAAGAGGCCTCCAATTTTTTTTTGTGGACTGGATCTTTATATATACCATTTGGATCCTTTCAGTAATAATGAAATCTGACCTTGTTGTGTGTCCCATAATCTACAGTTTATATAGGAGTGGTTAAAACATACTAATAATGGTCCTCTGAGTATATCAAAAAAGTGGTATGCATTTCTATGTTGAAGATTGAAAAGGAATTTGGTGCATTTTTCCCATATTCCAACCAATTTGCTTAATTTTTATAATTTATTACACTGGATCTTTCTTGAATAGGTTCCTCCATTTCTTTTTCCTCTATCATATTCTGTGCCACTATGGTACAGTTTTTATTGCTATCTAACTTTACTGTTAGTCCTTCAATTTCCTTTGTTCATTTGGACTCTTTTGATCTAAATTGCTTTTGTTTTATAGATGAGTACTGAATTGCATGGCCTCTAAAGACACATTTAAAAGTGTCCCATACAGTAAGGATCTGTATGTTATGTCGGGAAAAGTCAGTTATAAATTATTCTGTCCTAGTTAAAAACAAGTTATCATCCAGTAGGGTTTGATTACATTTCCAATATCCTCTCCCATGTGGAATTTCTGAAAGAGTAATATATTTATGCCAATTATGTGATGATCTGACAGCATTCTGTCCCCTATCAACACTTTTTAAACTTTTGGTGCCAGAGATAATGACATAAGAAAGTATTTAAAACCATATTAAAATCCCCCACCATAATAATAGTCTAGTGTTGCTTGTAGAGTTGATCAATTCTTATATATATCTTCAAAGAAGCTTGGATCATCATTATTTGGACCGTATAGGTTAATAAGCCATATCTGTTTATTGTCCAATAACATATTTAAAATAATCCATCTACCTTGATTATCTGTTGTCTGTCTGTCTCTAATTTATTTTGTCCCCCCATTCTCTCTTCCTCTCCTCTTTCTCTTTCATCCATTCTCTCTATTCCATTTCCTACCCCGGCCTCACTCCTCTCCTGTGCTGTGAAAGTTTTGCAGCCAGACTTCTATGCGAGCCCCCCTGGAGACGTGTAATAACACCACATACTGAGTCTGCAGTCGCTGCACTATTAGGCCATGAGTCCAGTAGCAGACAGAAAGTCCAGTCCAGTAGTAGACAGACAGGCAGTCCAGTATCAGATATTCCAGTCCAGTATCGGACAGTCAGTCCAGTATCAGACATACAGTCCGGTAGCAGACAGATAGTTCAGTAGCAGACAGACAGTCCAGTTCAGTAGCAGACAGACAGTCCAGTAGCAGACAGATAGTGCAGTTCAGTAGCAGCCAGACAGTCCAGTTCAGTAGCAGACAGACAGTCCAGTAGCAGACAGACAGTCCAGTTCAGTAGCAGACAGACAGTCCAGTCCAGTAGCAGACAGACAGTCCAGTTCAGTAGCAGACAGACAGTCCAGTAGCAGACAGACAGTCCAGTAGCAGACAGACAGTCCAGTAGCAGACAGACAGTCCAGTTCAGTAGCAGACAGACAGTCCAGTAGCAGACAGACAGTCCAGTTCAGTAGCAGACCGACAGTCCAGTCCAGTAGCAGACAGACAGTCCAGTAGCAGACAGACAGTCCAGTTCAGTAGCAGACAGTCAGTCCAGTATCAGACATACAGTCCAGTAGCAGACAGATAGTCCAGTTCAGTAGCAGACAGACAGTCCAGTTCAGTAGCAGACAGACAGTCCAGTAGCAGACAGACAGTCCAGTTCAGTAGCAGACAGTGAGTCCAGTATCAGGCATACAGTCCAGTAGCAGACAGATAGTCCAGTTCAGTAGCAGCCAGACAGTCCAGTTCAGTAGCAGACAGTCAGTCCAGTATCAGACATACAGTCCAGTAGCAGACAGATAGTCCAGTTCAGTAGCAGACAGACAGTCCAGTAGCAGACAGATAGTCCAGTTCAGTAGCAGACAGTCAGTCCAGTATCAGACATACAGTCCAGTAGCAGACAGATAGTCCAGTTCAGTAGCAGACAGACAGTCCAGTTCAGTAGCAGACAGACAGTCCAGTAGCAGACAGACAGTCCAGTTCAGTAGCAGACAGACAGTCCAGTTCAGTAGCAGACAGACAGTCCAGTTCAGTAGCAGACAGACAGTCCAGTTCAGTAGCAGACAGATAGTCCAGTTCAGTAGCAGACAGACAGTCCAGTTCAGTAGCAGACAGACAGTCCAGTAGCAGACAGACAGTCCAGTAGCAGACAGACAGTCCAGTAGCAGACAGATAGTCCAGTTCAGTAGCAGAGAGACAGTCCAGTCCAGTAGCAGACATACAGTCCAGTAGCAGACAGATAGTCCAGTTCAGTAGCAGACAGACAGTCCAGTAGCAGACAGACAGTCCAGTTCAGTAGCAGACAGTCAGTCCAGTATCAGGCATACAGTCCAGTAGCAGACAGATAGTCCAGTTCAGTAGCAGCCAGACAGTCCAGTTCAGTAGCAGACAGTCAGTCCAGTATCAGACATACAGTCCAGTAGCAGACAGATAGTCCAGTTCAGTAGCAGACAGACAGTCCAGTAGCAGACAGATAGTCCAGTTCAGTAGCAGACAGTCAGTCCAGTATCAGACATACAGTCCAGTAGCAGACAGATAGTCCAGTTCAGTAGCAGACAGACAGTCCAGTTCAGTAGCAGACAGACAGTCCAGTAGCAGACAGACAGTCCAGTTCAGTAGCAGACAGACAGTCCAGTTCAGTAGCAGACAGACAGTCCAGTTCAGTAGCAGACAGACAGTCCAGTTCAGTAGCAGACAGATAGTCCAGTTCAGTAGCAGACAGACAGTCCAGTTCAGTAGCAGACAGACAGTCCAGTAGCAGACAGACAGTCCAGTAGCAGACAGACAGTCCAGTAGCAGACAGATAGTCCAGTTCAGTAGCAGAGAGACAGTCCAGTCCAGTAGCAGACATACAGTCCAGTAGCAGACAGATAGTCCAGTTCAGTAGCAGACAGACAGTCCAGTAGCAGACAGACAGTCCAGTTCAGTAGCAGACAGTCAGTCCAGTATCAGGCATACAGTCCAGTAGCAGACAGATAGTCCAGTTCAGTAGCAGCCAGACAGTCCAGTTCAGTAGCAGACAGTCAGTCCAGTATCAGACATACAGTCCAGTAGCAGACAGATAGTCCAGTTCAGTAGCAGACAGACAGTCCAGTAGCAGACAGATAGTCCAGTTCAGTAGCAGACAGTCAGTCCAGTAGCAGACAGATAGTCCAGTTCAGTAGCAGACAGATAGTCCAGTTCAGTAGCAGACAGACAGTCCAGTTCAGTAGCAGACAGACAGTCCAGTTCAGTAGCAGACAGACAGTCCAGTAGCAGACAGATAGTCCAGTTCAGTAGCAGACAGACAGTCCAGTTCAGTAGCAGACAGACAGTCCAGTTCAGTAGCAGACAGACAGTCCAGTCCAGTAGCAGCCAGACAGTCCAGTAGCAGACAGACAGTCCAGTAGCAGACAGACAGACAGTCCAGTAGCAGACAGACAGACAGTCCAGTAGCAGACAGACAGACAGTCCAGTAGCAGGCAGACAGACAGTCCAGTAGCAGACAAACAGTCCAGTCCAGTAGCAGACAAACAGTCCAGTCCAGTAGCAGACAGACAGTCAAGCCCAGTAGCAGACAGACAGACAGACAGTCCAGTAGCAGGCAGACAGTCCAGTCCATTAGCAGATTGTTCAGTCCAGAAGCAGACAGTCCAGAAGCAGACAGACAGTCCGGTTCAGTAGCAGACAGACAGTCCAGTACACCAGGGTTCAGTAGACCACAGACTGGCTGCAGAAAACTTTCTCAAATGGAAAAGGAAACTGGGGGTTCTTATCAGGCCAGCTCAGGTGAACTAGTCCATTTTTAAAGCACTGGGGAATGGACAACAGCACGCTCAAGTTGGCTTGCCCAGGCATAGCTCACCTTGGGACCAAAGTAAGATATTAATTCATTCAAAAGTTGGATATTTGTGTGCCTCTGCAACTTTTGTAGTGTCAGGTACATACAAGCACATTAAACACACACATGACAGTGCAATATATTTAAGTACATAGTTACATGGTCCTTGTATCTACAGCTGTAATATTTCCCCCTGGCTGTGGGTACCTGTCCCTATGGGCCCTGGTCAAAAGTAGTGGAATATAAAGTGAATAGGGTATCAGAGTCTAACTCTAACTGGTCTCTCTGGTCTTCTATGTTCCCTCTCTCTCCAGCTGATGGGCTGTGTGGTGTACTAGTCCCAGTGTCAGAGTCTAAATGCTACTGGCCTTTCTGCTCTGTTCCCTGTGTGTCTCTCCAGCTGATGGGCATCATGCTGAGCTGTATGTTCTGGAACCTTCTGGTGGAGATGAGTGAGTCCATGGACATGGTGGACTTCAAGATCCTCAAGAGGGCTGGCTTCGAGTACAGCGAGCTGGACCTGGCTGGTGCTGGCTGCTGCCTGTGTCTGCCCAGAGACGGAGGCTACCTCCCTCTGCCAGCCTTAGACCCCATCTTGTCTGACCCTGACCTAAAGCCCATCCCCATCCGGGTCCAGCGGCCCCTGCCCGTCCAAGTCCATAAGCCCCTGGCCCAATCCCTCCAAGACCTCCAGCTATCTGGGCTTAGACTGGATGAGGTAGACATTGGGCGTAAGCAGAATAAGCAGAAAAGAAGGGAATATTGATTTGTGAATTTTCTCAGTTGTTTTGTTGTTGTTTTGGTCACTGTGTTTGTTGAAGGACAGGTTAGACCTGGGGTTCTATTTGGTGGTCAGGCCAATCAATGGTCATTAACTGACAGGATTACAGGTTATAATGGTCACGTTCCTAGTTGACTACATTGCAGATGCATGCCAGATCTCAATTCCTGGATAGGTGTTTAACGTATCAGCTAACCGCACCATATGATATAGCAATCTGATTCCCGACTGTTCAGTCGATGATGTGGCACACAACAATTGGTTGATGCGATGCATGCAGTTGGTCTGGAAAGCGACCAGAGGTATGGCACTTTGCCAAGGCATTATTGGCGCAGTCGTTTTCCTGTTTTTATATATTTTTTATTTTGAAGTCCAAATCTTTAAAAGAACAAGATGCTGCAGTGGCTTTTAGGCACCCTTTAAGTGTGTCGTTTTTAAAACGTAACTTTCAAGTGGAGCTGCCGTCTCTGCATTATTTCAATATTTCCTATAATTTTGTTCCAGCTATTTTTTGGGGTTTTGATTTTGAGCTTTGTCTCAAATGCTGAAGTTAAAGCATACCTCAGGCTGTATTCAAATGTAGCCCAGTAGTCAGAAGAAGATTTACGTCATGTATATTTACTATACAGACTTTATGAAATGATCAGTTTGAGATGATCATTCTAGTCAGAGCAGAGGAATAGCAATAGTCAGTCTTGTCTTGCGTTGTGTTGCGTGTCTGTGAAGGATGTGTAGCCTAATGTTTCTTTTTTCAGTATGAACTCTTTGATTTCATTTGTACCGGTATGTATGCTATGAACTGCCTATTCAGGAACAACGTGGGAAGCATGTGTGTTTTGTATTTTAATGAAGTTTAAAAAACAAACTGTTTACAGCTCTTTTAGGGTCTCATCAGGGGTTTTCAGTCTCTTCTCAAACAATTTCCTCCATATTTATTATACTTTTATAATACATTATAAGGGATAAAACAAATCCAGTCCAAACAGGGGCGGACTGGGACCAGAAATCGGCCCTGGCATTTCTAACACACCTCCCCATTTTTTTAGTTGTGGCCCCCACACCAGCCCATTTTTTCCCCCCTTGAGGTCCCCATTGTTACCCAGATAATGATCATTTTGCTCAAAAATAAAAAAGTTACACAGGCCCACTGGGCTAAAAATGGACCAGCCCATCTGGCATTTGCCCGAATAGCCAGATGGCCTGTCCGCCCATGAGTCCAAATGATATCAATCCATGTTTAGCTAGGATATTTTTTCATATCTGATTTATTTTAGATTCATCTTAGCTCTGGTCTTGTATAAACACTACTGTCATTGTTAATAAAGCCGTTTTGAACTTGATTTCTTTGCTGTAATGTCATCTGTATTCTGCCTGTAAACATGTGATGCATGCAACCATCTCCCATGAAAAGTATGGTTGCGACCAAAATGGCACTATAACCCTATGGGCTCTGTTCAAAGTTAGTGGACTATAAAGGAAATAGGGTGGCATTTGGGATGCACCCACGGTTGGCACACAGGGCAAATTGCAGCAGATGCTTGGAAGCAGGCCAGAGATTGATAGTACCACCACCAGTAGCATGTGCTGCTATGTGCTTAGAGTTAATATGAAGCCTATGCACTTTTCATTCACTTCATTCATTCACTCATTCAAAAGGGAAATGTAATTTCACAGATGCATTTCTGAAATGGGTAACTGCCAATGCCTATCCTAGATCTGTTGGCTTTAATCATCAGTCATTACTCTGTACTTTACCCTGCAGCTAACAGACTGCTGCACTATGTATATAGCTGTCATCAAGGCAAAGGGTGGCTACTTTGAAGAATCTCTCAATTTATTTAGATTTGTTTAACACTTTTTTGGTTACTACATGATTCCATATGTGTTATTTCATAGTTTTGATGTCGTCACTATTATTCTACAATGTAGAAAATAGTAAAAATAAAGAAAACCCTTGAATGAGTATATATATATATATATATATATATATATACATGTATATATATTCCGGACTCTGACATTGCTCATTCTGATATTACTTAATTCCTTCAACATTTTTTGGGATTTGTGTGTATTTGTTAGGTATTACTGCACTGTTGGAGCTAGAAACGTAAGAATTTTGCTGCACCTGCGAAAACATACAAAATATGTTAACGCAACCTTTCAAATTTTATTTGATTTTGAATCGTCAGTCATAGCCCTGGTCAAAAGCAGTGCACTACAGTATATAGGGAATAGGGTGCCGTTTTGGACTCGGCCATAGAGTGGTATCCCCTTTGTTTTACTCTCCCGAGCTGCTGCTTATCACATTAAAAGGAAATACTTTACTATCATAATGGAATTCTAAGAAAGACTCTTTCAATGAAATGCATATACAGGTATGCGTCAATTCATTTCTACAAACAGAACATGACACATATCTTGAGAGGGGCAGAGAGATGGCTAGAATAGAGGGGGATAGACTGAGAGAAAGAGAGACTGTGCCACCCACCTCTATTCTACCTCTCTCTGTGTCTCTCTTCTCACCTCTGTGATGGTGATCAAGAGCAAGCGGGTGGAATAATTATATACAGGCGAGAGGCTCAATGGGAGGAAATGAATTGCGTCGCCAAAATAACACTCGGTGGGCTGAGTACAAGAACGAGACGCATCCAAACAGCCATTATGATAATAACAACATGAATGCTGCTGTTGGTAATTACCAAGAGCAGACAGGGAGCCTCTCAAGGACAAACCCCCCATGTCCCCTCTTAGAGCTGATCTATGACTGAGTTTTAGACTGGGATTAAGATGTAACAGATGAAAAATCAATGGCTGGTACAGATAGTGCCTGTTCAAACTTTGGTGGAAAGAAGGCTTTTTGTGTCTTGTAATCTATGGTAGTTCTGAAGCGAGGACTATAAGAGAATTTGAGAAAGATGGCAGATGGGAAAATCACAAAAAACAATAATGGAAGGCCAAAATTACTTGATTTTTTTTCATCTTACATGTTTTGCAGAAAGGCAGAGCGGAAGTGGAGAAAGTCCAAGTTGCAGGTTCATTATGATATTCTGAGAGAGCAACTTGGCATGCATAACAAGGTGCCACGAACCGGCTCGAAGCCCATAACAAAAAGGGAGACGATGTGGAGATAAGGAATAACACAAATATATGTATTAACTAAAGTAAACTACAGTATAACAATTAACAATGCTGTATGTAGTCAGTAGTGTAAGTGAGTGGTTGCGTGCATAGATGTGATAATGAGGGGTGTTGAAAGTTGCCCAAGCAAGCAAAGCAAAACAAAGCAAAACAAAGCAAAGTAAAGCAAAACAAAACAAAACAAACAGGCCACAACCAAAATCCAACAGTGTGTCTGCATGGAGAGAGTCTCCTCAATTAATGGGGGAAAGATGTATTTACATCTGATTCATTTACTTATTTATTTATTGTATTTACATCTCACACCCGGGCCCAGGTGTGTCCCATTTCGCTGACGACACTCCCGGCTCCGCCCACCAACATCCCATTAAGGGAAACAAAAGCAAAGAGAAAGAACTCAGCAGACAGAGTGGGAGGGTCATCACAAAGGCAATTCGACATGCCAGATGAGTGCATTTTTTAAATCTTGATCACTAGTAATCAGAATAATTCGAGAGTCCTTTTCTCGACCATTGATGGCCTGGTAAGTCTTACCCCCCCAAACCTATGTGAACTTTACTCAAAATCTAAATATGATGAGTTTGCGGCAGATTTCAAAGATAAGATAACATTAGGCAGGGTATCAGTTAAGCAAGACCTGATGAGAAGTTTGATGATATGTAGCCTAGCACGCAAAGGCCTTATGGATTTATTTTCCCTGGTTGACACAGACATGTTCAGGAAGGGGATATCATAACTTAAGACTTCAACCTGCCTATCCCCACCACCTTCTTCAAATTGGTTTTAATTGCATATCTGAAGAAGTGCAAGCTTCACAGGCACTTTCTACTGCAGTAAAAACTGCAATGGTGAAACCCCTTCTGAAGAAAAGTAATCTAGATTCTTCAGTTTTTAGCAAATTACTGCAAATCTCCAACCTTCCATTCTTAAGCAAAATTCTGGAGAAATTGGTTTTCAAATAGCAAAATTATTTTTTAAGCACCAAAGTTTTTTTTTTCATTCTAATCCTGTTTTCGTGCCCACCACAGCACAGTGTCATGACATTGCCCTGTTGGGTGAGGTTTATGACCCCTATAAACACCTTTCCCCGTTTCTCTCCACTCTACAGAATGGACGCTTGGAAAGCCCTTTGTTAACATAGAGAGAGTATGGTAACATCAAAAGGTTGGGGAATGGAGCAATATTCCTGTAATCCAACCAGTTGGAAGTGTCCGTTGGTACTTAAAGAATATGATGTCAGATCAGTTGGTGTCTGAGACTGCCTTCTCTTCTTGTGCACCAGAAGCATGGAATAATCAACAATCCATGCTTCATCTAGATATGTTAGTGCCACTGAATGCATTTAAAATATTGATGGGAGACTCTGTTACAGAGGAGTGTAAAATGCTTTTTTTTAGGCTGAATGATGTTGTTGTATTGTGTTGTTGTATGTTTTAATTCTGTAATGTATTGATTGTTGCTGACTTCTTGGCCAGCTCTCCCTTGAAAAAGAGACTGGGTATCAATGGGCTTTTCCTGGTTAAGTAAAGGTTTAAAACAATTCTTTAAAATGATTTCCCTGTTAAAAGAGGTATTTTTTCTGTTGTCTTTTGCAAAAGCTTGAATTGTTTACCGTGTGCGTTCATTTGCTGAGTGAGTTTCCGAGACACAGTGTTTGTTGTTTTTTCAAGCATACTGTGATCCTGCTGATACCGTTCCTCAGTAAAGTATTATGTTTATCCTTAACCACTGATTCCTCGTCTGGTCTCTTCTCTGCACCTGGGTCCAATCTTACCACGCCAAAAAAGCTTTTTACCACCTGAGGAACATTGCCACGGTGTAGCCGTCTCTCTCAGGCTGATACAGAGATTCATCCATGCTTTTATTACAAGCAGGCTTGACTACTGTAATGCTCTCCTGTCTGGTCTACCCAAGAAAGCCATTGGTCAACTGCAAAACATACAGAGTGCTCCAGCACGGGTGCTGACCAAGACAAGTTTTAAGGTCTCTGCACTGGCTGCCTGTGAGTTTTAGAATTCATTTTGAGATTTTTCTATTGGTTTTTAAATCAATCCACGAATGTGCACCCCAATACATGTCAGACATGCTTTTAAGTTATGTACCCAGTACGTCCCTCAGGTCAACTAGCACTGGCCTTTTAACTATCCCAAAGCCTAGGACCAAGAGACATGGAGAGGCAGCCATTATTAATTATGCCCCCAGCCTCTGGAATAGTTTGCCAGAGAACCTGAAGGGGGTCGAAACTGTGGACACACCATTTTAAAACACACCATTTTAGCTGTGCTTTTCCTTAGGATGCTTTTTAGTTGTTCAATTGTTATTTTATTTTATTTTCTATCCTCTTATGTTGTGTATTAAATATTTCTGTTTTCAATTCATTTTTTCCTGTGAAGCACATTGCGTTGCATTCCATGTCTGAAATGTACTGTATAAATCAAGCTTGATTTTATGTTTAGGTGAATTAATGCCATTGATAGGCCATGATCATCACAGTGTGAAACATGCTGGTCAATGGCTATTTATCTTGGCCTTTGTTCTATGTGATTTGTGCACACAATTTATAATGTTCACAATTCCCCATTCACTCATTTATTTCTGGTTATCAATGGCATCTGTCATCTGGTTGGCTTAATAATTGATCCCTTCCCTGGACACAGATGAAACCTGTCCCTGGACCAAAAGCACTTGGAGATCCTCTATTGAGTGTGTTTTTTGGTCCAGGGGTGAAATGGCCATCTGGCATTTCAGGCAAATACCAGATGTGCTCTTCCATTTTCAGCCCAGTGGGACTGTCTAACTAGTTTTTTTTCTGCGCAAATGAGCATTATCTGGCTAATGATGGGTGCTTCAAGGAGAAAAAAAAATTGGCCTGTGTGGGGGCCTCTATGAAAAATATGGGCCGATGTTTTAGAAATGCCAGGGCTAATTTCTGGTCCCAGTCCACCCCTGCCTAGCCCTTGGCTTAATCTGTCCCAGGGGGCATAAGGTGTGTCCAATAGTGTCTGTGCACTCATGATTCAATTACCCATGG
Organism: Oncorhynchus nerka; assembly: GCF_034236695.1. NCBI lineage: Eukaryota > Metazoa > Chordata > Actinopteri > Salmoniformes > Salmonidae > Oncorhynchus > Oncorhynchus nerka. The sequence continues at coordinate 81,618,474 of NC_088408.1, forward strand.
GTCTATGTCACCGTCATCCATTTCAGGTTCGTATTTACCTGGATTTAACCCAGAGTCAATTCCATAGTCGAGTCGATGCACCTTGGCCATAGGGTGAAGGTGAGTGTAATTGTAATTGAGCTAGGCGCGGCTGAAGAAAGGAGTTGGATTCAGACGTAGGGACACAGACATAATGTATCTGGATGGTTGCACACCGGGCCATCATTATTTCTTACAATGACTAAACTAATGAGAGTTTGAAGCTTAAATGATGGAAATGTTTTCCAGTGTTTTGAAACAGTTCTCTGCATTTTCACTATTGCTGTCTTCATCTAGCTTTTAGCATCCTGCTAGGCCACTGCTCATAACCTACCCCTCTCCTTTGCAATTAGTTCTGCTTTTCTATTCAATTTAATTAATCTCTGTGACTGGCCATTGCCAAAACTGTCTTTGGGTTTAAAGCTGGAATCCTTAGCGATGAAACTGCCACATCGCCTGGGAGCGATCACTGGCGCTGTTTCGCCCTTTCACAGATCCCAGCTTTAAAACTGCACTTGTTTTTGACTTTGATTGTATTCATAAAATGCTTCACATCAAATAATTTCTGAGCTCTTTAAAAAACTACAGCTAACTAAGTTTTAATAGAGAAGATAGACTGTGTGTGTGGGTGGGTGTGTGTGTCTGTGTTAGGCCCCATATGACAGAGACAGACAGGCTGTCATCATCTTGTGTGGAGAATTATGGCCTATAAATAGAATAAAACCATTTGTAAGACGGGAAACAAAATAATTGTTATGGAAATATAGATTATGTAGCCTAGGTAGGGGGTGGGGGGAATTTAGTTTTGGGTTAAAAAATAATACAATCACCAGAAATTCAGCAAAAAATGAGTTTTATTTAGGAAATCTGTTCAACAACTATTCCTACAAATAAATAAGAGACATACTTGCCTTCAGAAAGTATTCACACCCCTTGACTTAAAAATAATAATAATTGTGTTACAGCCTGAATTTAAAATGGCTTCAATTGAGATCTAGAGAACCAGCAAGATGGTGCCGACAGACATGGCAGCTCTGCTTCTAGCTCCTAAGCAACTTTGCAGTATTTTTTTGTGTGTGTTATTTATTACACTATTAGCCCAGAATGTTTTTGGTGTTATTACAAACAGCCGGAAATAACTTTTGGATATCAGAGCGGGGGTAACTCACCAGCAAGGCGACCAGGAATACGACTTTCCCGAATTGGAACCTTTGTTCGCACGCAATTTAACTTATCCCAGCAGCTGCTCCAAGATGCCGCCGGCGGGGAAGAGGTATTCGAAGTGGACTTCTAGTCCAACTCAGGGGGTGGACACACCATCCACCACTTCCGAGTATTGTCTCTGAACAATAAAGTAGATGAGCTCAGGGTGAGGATCTCCTTCCAGAGAGACATCTGGGACTGTAACATACTCTGTTTCACGGAATCATGGCTCTCTCCGGATATACTGTCCCCGTCCATACAGCCAGCTGGGTTCTCAGTACATCGCGCAGACAGGAATAAAGAACTCTCCAGGAAGAAGAAGGGTGTGGTGTATGTTTCATGATTAACCACTCATTGTGTGATTGTGATAACATACAGAAACTCAAGTCCTTTTGTTCAGCCGGCCTAGAATATCTCACAATCAAATGACGACCGTATTACCTCCTAAGAGAATTATCTTCGGTTGTAGTCACAACCGTGTATTTTCCCCCCAAGCCGATACCATGACGGCCCTCAAGGAACTACAATGGACTTTATGCAAACTGGAAACCATATATTCGGAGGTCGTATTTATTGTAGTTGGGGATTTTATCAAAGCAAATTTGAGGAAAATGCTACCGAAGTTTCATCAACACATTGACTGTAGTACTCACGCTGGGAAAACATTCAACCACTTCTATTCTCTCTTCCGGGATGCCTATAAGGCCCTCCCCCACCCTCCCTTCGGCATACTATATCACGATTCCATTTTATTCCTCCCTTCCTAAAGGCAGAAACTCAAACAGGACGTAACCATGCTAAGGTCAATTCAACGCTGGTCTGACCAATCGGAATCCGTGCTTCAAGATTGTTTTGATCACACGGACTGGGATATGTTCCGGGTAGCCTCGGATAATAACATTGATGTATACACGGTGACGGAGTTCATCAGGAAATGTGTAGGGGATGGTGTTCCCACTGTGACTATTAAAACCTATCCAAACCAGAAACCGTGAAAAGATGGCAGCATTCACGCTAAAGCTGACTGGAAACATGGTCGAATACAAACACTGTAGTTATTCCCTCAGTAAGGTAATAAAACAGGCAAAACATCAGTACATAGACAAAGTGGAGTCGCAATTCAACGGCTCAGACACGAGACGCATGTGGCAGGGTCTACAGTCAATCACGGATTACAAAAAGAAAACCAGCCCCGTTGTGGACAAGGATGTCTTGCTTCTGGACAAGCTAAACACCTTCTTCGCCCTCTTTGAGAATAACACAGTGCCATGGACGCAGCCCGCAACCAATGACTGTGGGCTCTCCTTCTCCGTGGCTGACATGAGTGAGACATTAAAGCGTGATAACCCTCACAGGGCTGCCGGCCCAGACGGCACACTTAGCCGCGTCCTCAGAGCATGCGCAGCCCAGCTGGCTGCGGTGTTGACGGACATATTCAATCTCTCCCTATCCCAGTCTGCTGTCCCCACTTGCTTCAAGATGTCCGCCATTGTTCCTGGACCCAAGAAAGCAGAGGCAACTGAACTAAATTACTATCACCCCATAGCACTCTCTTCTGTCATCATGAAGTGCTTTGAGAGGTTAGTTAAGGATCATATCACCTCTACCTTGCACCCCAGACCCACTTCAATTTGCTTACTGCCCCAATAGATCCACAGATGATGCAATCACCATTGCACTGCACACTGCCCTGTCCCACCTGGACAAGAGGAATACCTATGTAAGAATGCTGTTCATTGACTATTGCTCAGCCTTCAACACCATAGTACCCTCCACGCTCATCATCGAGCTCGGGGGCCCTGGGTCTGAATCCCGCCCTGTGCAACTGGATCCTGGACTTTCTGACGGGTCAACCCCAGGTGGTGAAGGTAGGAAACAACACAGGGGCCCCACAATGATGCGTACTCAGCCCCCTCCTGTACTCCCTGTTCACCCATGACTGCATGACAACACACACATCTGTTGTGGAAACTTCCTGTATTACCAAATCATGAGAGAGCAAACCACACACAAGTCAGAGTTATCATAAAGTCCATCTTTAATTATATGACCTTCACCATAGCCCTGTGACTCTCAGATCAATTCAGTGTTTATAAATGAATTCTCTGAGAGTGCTTACAAAACAGTCCTTAGTATCATTTATAGCCAAGACACACTCATCAAAACTCACATGACAAATAACAGATCTTAGGAACATTATACAAATAACCTTCACCAGAAAAAGGAGTATCCCATAATTTATAGCATTAGCTATAAATTATCGTTCCTTTTGGTCTCCTAAACCAAAGCTCTTATCTCGTTCTTGGTACCACTTAGAACCAAAAACATTACCTCATCCAATGGCATATATCAAATACACCGCCTCCTGGACAAGCTTACAGAGAGACGTGACTGGCACACAGACATTGTGGAGCCAACCTAACTGGTTCCCCATTAATCACACCATCCCTTCACATGGTTTAGGAATAGTTAGACACATTCACAGATAAGACTAACCCGGCCTCTCCCCTCTCTGGGCCCAAGTAACTTTTCCCACATAAGCATACTATAAAAATTAATAAAACATCTTATTTATAAATTTTACCTAAAGCATTTTGATTCTGCCACGACACCTCTCACACAACTCCATCATCAAGTTTGCAGATGACAACCGTAGAAGGCCTAATTACCAACGATGACGAGACAGCCTACAGGGAGGAGGTAAGGGACCTGGCTGAGTGGTGACAGGAAAATAACCTCTTCCTCATCATCAACAAAACTAAAGAGTTGATCGTGGACTTCAGGAAAAAGTAGAGGGAGCACGCCCATATCCATATTGATGGGACAGCAGTGGAGAAGGTGGAAAGCTTCAAGTTCCTCGGTGTACACATCACTGATGATCTGAAATTGTCCACCCACACAAACAGGAGGCTGAAGAAATTTGACCACTAATCAAATCAAATGTTATTAGTCACATGTGCTAAATACAACAGGTAACTTTACTGTTACATTACTGTGAAATGCTTACTTACAAGCCCCTAACCAACAATGCAGTTTTAAAAAATATGAATAAGAATAAGAAATAACAGTAAAAAGTAATTAAAGAAAAGCAGTGAAATAACAATAGCGAGAATATATACAGGGGGGTACCAGTACAGAGACAATGTGCGGGGCCACTGGGTTATTTGAGGTAATATGTACATGTAGGTAGAGTTATTAAAGTGACTATGCATAGATGTTAACAACAGAGAGTAGCAGCGGTGTAAAAGAAGGGGTGGGGGGGGTGCAAATACTTTGAGTAGCCATTTGATTAGATGTTCAGGAGTCTTCTGGCCTGGGGTAGAAGCTGTTTAGAAGTCTCTTGGACCTAGACTTGTCACTCCGGTACCGCTTGCCGTGTGGTAGCAGAGAGAACAGTCTATGACTAGGGTGGCTGGAGTCTGACAGTTTTTAGGGCCTGCCTCTGACACAACCTGGTATACAGGTCCTGGATGGCAGGAAGCTTGACCCGAGTGATGTACTGGGCCGTTCGCACTACCCTCTGTAGTGCATTGCGGTTGGAGGCCGATCAGTTGCCATACCAGGCAGTGATGCAACCAATCAGGGTGCTCTCGATGGTGCAGCTGTAGAAACTTTTGAGGATCTGAGGACCCATTCCAAATCTTTTCAGTCTCCTGAGGGGGAATAGGTTTTGTTGTGCCCTCTTCACGACTGTCTTGGTGTGCTTGGATCATGTTAGTTTGTTGGTGATGTGGACACCAAGGAACTTGAATCTCTCAACCTGCTCCACTGTAGCCCCGTCGATGAGAATGGGGCGTGCTCGGTCCTCTTTTTCATGTAGTCCACCATCATATCCTTTGACTTGATCACTTTGAGGGAGAGGTTGTTGTCCTGGCACCACATGGCCAGGTCTCTGACCTCCTCCCTATAGGCTGTCTTGTCGTTGTCGGTGATCAGGTCTACAACTGTTGTGTCTTTGGCAAACTTAATGATGGTATTGGAGTCCTGCCTTGCCGTGCAGCCATGAGTGAACAGGGAGTACAGAAGGGGACTGAGCACGCACCCCTGAGGGGCCCCTGTGTTGAGGATCAGCGTGGCGGATGTGTTGTTACCTACCCTTACCACCTGGGGGTGGCCCATCAGGAAGTCCAGGATTCAGTTGCAGAGGGAGGTGTTTGGGCCCAGGGTCCTTATCTTATTGGTGAGCTTTGAGGGCACTATGGTGTTGAACGCTGAGCTGTAGTCAATGAATAGCATTTTCACATAGGTGTTCCTTTTGTCCAGGTGGGAAATGGCAGTATGGAGTCAATAGAAATGGCATAATCTGTGGATCTGCTGCAACTTGGAGTGGGTATAGGATTTCTGGGATAATGGTGTTGATGTGAGCCATAACCAGCCTTTCAAAGCACTTCATGGCTACAGACGTGAGTGCCACGGGTCGGTATTCATTTAGGCAGGTTACCTTAGTGTTCTTGGGCACAGGCACTATGGTGGTCTGCTTAAAACATGTTGGTATTACAGAATCGGACAGGGAGAGATTGAAAATGTCAGTGAAGACACTTACCAGTTGGTCAGCGCATGCTCGTAGTACACGTCCTGGTAATCTGTCTGGCCCTGCGGCATGTTTAATGTTGACCTGTTTAAAAGGTCTTACTCACATCGGCTGCGGAAAGCGTGATCACACAGTCTTCTGGAACAGCTGGTGCTCTCATGTATGTTTTAGTGTTATTTACCTCGAAGCGAGCATAGAAGTAGTTTAGCTCGTCTGGTAGGCTCGCGTCACTGGGCAGCTCTCAGCTGTGCTTCCCTTTGTAGTCTGTAATGGTTTGCAAGTCCTGCCACATCCAACCAGCGTCAGAGCCGGTGTAGTACGATTTGATCTTAGTCCTGTATTGACGCTTTGCCTGTTTGATGGTTCGTCGGAGGGGATAGCGGGATTTCGTTAAGCTCCCGGGTTAGAGTCACGTTCCTTGAAAGCGGCAGTTTTTCCTTTACCTTAGTGTGGATGTTGCCTGTGATCCATGGCTTTTGGTTGGGGTACGTATGCACGTACGGTCACTGTGGGGATGACGTCATCGATGCACTTATTGATGAAGCCAATGACTGATGTGGTGTACTCCTCAATGACATCGGAGGAATTCCGGAACATATTCTAGTCTGTGCTAGCAAAACAGTCCTTTAGCTTAGCATCTGTTTCATCTGACCCCTTTTTTTATTGATCTTGTCAGTGGTGCTTCCTGCTTAAATTTTTGCTTGTAAGCAGGAATCAGGAGGATAGAATTATGGTCAGATTTTCCAAATGGAGGGCGAGGGAGAGCTTTGTATGTGTGTGTGGAGTAAAGGTGTTCCAGAGTTTTTTTCCTCTTGTTGCACATTTAACATACTGATAGAATTTTGGTAAAACAGATTTAAGCTTCCCTGCATTACAGTCCCCGGCTACTAGGTCTGTGGTGGTACAGTATGTAAACAGTTCTGTAAACAGTTGAAAATGTAAACACATGAAAACTCTCTAGGTAGATAGTGTGGTCTACAGGTTATCATGAGATACTCTACTTCAGGCGAGCAATAGCTCGAAACTTCAGCTGCTATTTACAAAAATACGTAGTCCTATGCCCCTTGTCTTACCAGATGCTGCTGTTCTATCCTGCCAAAACAGCGTATAATCAGCCAGCTGTATGTTGATAGTGTCGCCGTTCAGCCATAACTCTGTGGAGCTTAAGATTTCAATGTTTTGAATGTCCCGTTTGTAGAATAGTCTTGCGAGTAGGTCATCGATTTTATTCTCCAAAGATTGCACATTTGCTAGCCGAATGGAAGGAAGTGGGGGTTTATTCGATCGCCTACGAATTCTCAGAAGGCATCCCGCCCTCGTGCCCTTTTTCTTCACCTCCTCTTCACGCAAATCCCGGGGATCTGGGCCTGTTCCCGAGAAAGCAGTATATCATTTGCGTCGGGCTCGTCAGACACGTTAAAGGGAAAAAAGGATTCTGCCAGTCCATGGTGAGTAATCGCAGTCCTGATGTTCAGAAGTTATTTTTGGTCATAAAAGATGGTAGCGGCAACAGTATGTACAACATTAGTATAAAAATAAGTTACAAAACAACACAAATAAACGTGCAAAAAAACACATTTGGATGGAGACATGTAAAACATCAGGCTTCTTCTCCAGCGCCATACAAAATTGAGATTATCCTGTCGGACTGTATCGCCGCCTGGCACAACAACTCCACCACCCACAACCGCAGGGCTCTCCAGAGGGTGGTGCGTTCCGCCCAACCCATCACTGGAGGCACACTGCCTGCCCTCCAAGACACCTACAGCACTCTATGCCACAGGAAGGCCAAAAATATCATCAAGGACATCAACCACCCGAGTGAAGGCCTGTTCACCCTGCTATCATCCAGAAGGTGAGGTCAATACAGGGCCATCAAACCTGGGACCGAGAGACTGAAAAACAGCTTCTATCTCAAGGCCATCAGACTGTTAATAAATTGCCACCTTTAGCCAGCTACCACCCAGTTACTCAACCCTGCACCTTAGAGGCTGCTGCCCTATATGCATAGACATGGAATCACTGGTCACTTTAATAATGGATCACTAGTCACTTTATTAATGTTTACATACTTCTTTAGACATTTCATATGTATATACTGCATTCTCTTCTACTGTATTTTAGTCAATGCCACTTCGACATTTTTTGTCCTAATATTTATGTTTCTTTATTTCCATTATTTTACTTTTAGATTTGTGTGTATTGTTGTGAATTGTTAGATATTGCTGTTGGAGCTAGGAACACAAGCATTTCCCTACACCCGTAATAACATCTGCTAAATATGTGTATGTGACCAATAACATTTGATATTGTGTCACTGGCCTTCACACAATACCCCATCATGTCAAAGTGGAATTATGTTTTTAGAATCTTGTACAAATGAATTAAAAATTAAAAACTGAATTGAGTATGTATTGAGTCAATGAGTATTCATCCCCTTTGTTATGGTAAGCCTAAATAATTTCAGGAGTAAACATTTGCTAAGTCACATAATGAGTTGCATGATCGTGTTTAACATGATTTGAATGACTATAATCATCTCTGTACCCCACACATAAAATTACCTGTAATGTCCCTCATTTGAGCACTGAATTTCAAACACAGATTCAACCACAAAGACCAGGGAGGTTTTCCAATGCCTCGCAAAGAAGCGTGCCTATTGGTAGATGGTGAAGTTATTAATTACACTTAGGATGCTTTATCATACACCCATTCACTACAAAGATACAGGCGTCCTTCCTAACTCAGTTGCTGGATAGGAAGGAAACCGCTTAGGGACCTCACCATGAGGTCAATGGTGACTTTAAAACAGTTACAGAGTTTAATGGCTGTGATAGGAGAACACTGAGGAGAGATCAACAACATTGCAGTTACTCCACAATACTAATTTAAATGACAGAGTGAACACTGTACAGAATAACATTTTTCCAAAACATGCATCCTGTTTGCAATAAGGCACTATGAAACTGCAAAACATGTCCTGAATACAAAGTGTTATATTTGGGAAAAATCCAACACAACACATCACTCTTCATATTTTCAAGCATGTGGTGGCTGCATCATGTTATGGTTATGCCTGTCATCTGCAAGGACGAGGGTTTTTTAGGATAAAAAGTATCGGAATAGAGCTAAGCACAGGAAAAAAATCTGAAAAAACCTGGTTCAGTCTGCTTTCCAACAGACACTTGGAGACAAATTCACCTTTCAGCAGGACAATAACCTAAAACACAATGCCAAATATACTTTTTTTATTTAACTTGGCAAGTCAGTTAATAAGAACAAATTCTTATTTACAATGACCCCGGCCAAATCCTCCCCTAACAATTGTGGCCAGCTATGGACACCTGCGCCACTCAGGAGCTCCTTTCCAAGACGACATTGAATGTTCCTGTGCACAGTTAGATTTTCTTGAAAATCTATAGCAAGACTTGAAAATGTCGGTCTCGCAATGATCAACAAAACTAAACTTGACAGAGTTTGAAGAATTTAAAAAAGAATAACGTGCTGTGGTGGATATTATAAAATAAGGATTTGCTGGAGTCCAAGTCAAAGATTCTTTACTTTTGTGAACTCATGAGAACAGAGTTACACAGCGCAGTGCAGATAGTCTGAATTCCGAAGCATTGGGTGATAAGCACGTATGTTTATAGTTTCCTGTTCTTGGGTGGGACTTTCAGTTCTCCTACGTTTTGGGTAGCCTTCTTGCTCACACACGCTTTTTCAGTTCTGCCCACAAATTTTGATAGGATTGAGGTCAGGGCTTTGTGATGGCCACTCCAATACCTTGACTTTGTTGTCCTTAAGCCATTTTGTCACAAATTTGGAAGTATGCTTGGGGTGGGGTCATTGTCCATTTGGAAGACCCATTTGCGCCAAGCTTTAACTTCCTGACTCATGTCTTAAGTTGTTGCTTCAATATATCCATATCATTTTCTATTTTGTGAAGTGCACCAGTCCCTCCTGCTGCAAAAAAAACCCACAACATGATGCTGCCACCCCCATGCTTCACGGTTTGCACTTTTCACACCAAAGTACGTTAATCTCTAGGAGACAGAACGCGTCTCCTTCCTGAGCGGTATGATGACTGCGTGGTCCCATGGTGTTTATTCTTGCCTACTGTTGATGAACGTGGTACCTTCAGGCGTTTGGAAATTGCTCCCAAGGATGAACCAGACTTGTGGAGGTCTACCATTTTTTTCAGACATCTTGATGCCCAATTTGTCAAGCAAAGAGGCACCGAGTTTGAAGGTAGGCCTTGAAATACATCAACAGGTACACCTATCAGCCTATCAGAAGCCTATCAGAAGCTTCTAAAGCCGTGACATCATTTTCTGGAATTTTCCAAGCTGTTTAATGACACAGTCAACTTAGTGTATGTAAACTTCTGACTCAAAGGATGTCAATTAGCCTATCAGAAGCTTCTAAAGCCGTGACATCATTTTCTGGAATTTTCCAAGCTGTTTAATGACACAGTCAACTTAGTGTATGTAAACTTCTGACCCACTGGAATCGTGATACAATGAATTATAAGTGAAATAATCTGTCTGTAAACAAAAAAATGACTTGTGTCATGCACAAAGTAGATGTCCTAACTGACTTGCAAAAACTATAGATTGTTAACAAGACATTTGTGGAGTGGTTGAAAAACAAGTTTTATTGACTCTAACCTAAGCGTATGTAAACTTTCGACTTCAACTGTATTCGTGTTGTTATTGTTCATATATAATCGCTATTTAGGGTTTAGTTGTGGTCAATTTGCAGTGTACAAATTATTATAATTATGTTGTTTCGGCCAGCCAACCATCCGCTCCAACAAAAGTCAGCCGGTGTCAGGTAGTCTAGCGGTTAAGAGCCTTGGGCCAGTCACTGGAAGGTTGCTGGTTCGAATCCCTGAGGTAACAAAATCTCTTCTGGTGCTGATGATGTGGACCTTGATTAAGGAAGCCACCCCCCACACCTCTATGATTCAAAGGGGTTGGGTTGAACGTGGAATGCGTTCAGTTGTGCAACTGACTAGGAATCCCCTTTCTTTTTGTCTACCTCTGAAGTAGTGAGACAGTCCATATAAGAGAAAATAATTAATTTCCTACTGAAGCATGGCCATACATATTATCACAGCAAAGGCAGAGGTCATTGTATCCTTTCCCGAGGACTCAAATTATAAATGCCATTTTTGTCATCCATATGAAAGGAGATATACTTCCATATTAGCCTTTGAGATTAGATATGGAAATTCTATTAAATCATGAACTCCATTCAATCGCTTATTCTCAAGCAGTAAGGGCAGATAAGAGCAGCTCTCTTGGGATTTACTCAACGTGATACTGTACCTTCAAACTCAAAGACCACCTCCTCCCAGCTGTCCACTGCACTGAGGATAGGAAACATTGTCACCACCGATAAATCTACAATAATCAATATTTTCAATAAGCATTTTTGTACTGCTGGCCATGCTTTCCACCTGGCTACCCCTACCAACATCTCAGCACCCCCTGCAGCAACTTGCCCAAGCCCACACTCTCCTGCTTCTCATTCAACAAATCCAGAGAGCTGATGTTCTGAAAGAGCTGCAAAATCTGGATCCCTAAAAATCATCAAGGCTAGACAATCTGGACCCTCTCTTTCTAAAATTATCTGCCAAAACTGTTGCAATCCCCATTACTAGCCTTTTCAACCTCTCATATCATCTGAGATCCCCAAAGATTGGAAAGCTGCCACGGTCATCCCCCTCTTCAAAGGGGGAGACACTCTAGACCCAAACTGTTATAGACCTATATCCATCCTGCCCTGCCTTTCTATAATCTTCGAAAGCCAAGTTAACAAACAGATCACCGACCATTTCATATCCCACCGTAGCTTCTCCACTATGCAATCTGGTTTCCGAGCTGGTCATGGGTGCACCTCAGCCACGCTCAAGGTCCTAAACAATATCATAACCGCCATCGAAAATAGACAGTACTGTGCAGCCGTAATCATCGACCTGGCCAAGGCTTTCGACTCTGTCAATCACAGCATTCTTATCGGCAGACTCAATAGCCTTGGCTTCTCAAATGTCTGCCTCGCCTGGTTCACCAACTACTTCTCAGATAGAGTTCAGCGTGTCAAATCGGACATCTGGCAGTCTCTATGGGGGTGCCACAGGGTTCAATTCTCGGGCCGACTCTTTTCTCTGTATATATCAATGATGTCACTCTTGCTGCTGGTGATTCTGATCCACTGCTACACAGACACCATTCTGTACACATCTGGCCCTTCTTTGGACACTGTGCTAACAAACCTCCAAACGAGCTTCAATGCCATACAACACTCCTTCCGAGGCCTCCAACTGCTTTTAAATGCAAGTAAAACTAAGTGCATGCTCTTCAACCGATTGCTGCCCACACCCCCCCGCCCAACTAGCATCACTACTCTGGACGGTTCTGACATAGGTATTTGTAGTTGTCCACATATTCTAGGTGTCTGGTTAGACTGTAAACTCTCCTTCCAGACTCACAATAAGCCATCCAAAATTAAATCTAGAATCGGCTTCCTATTTCGCAACAAAGCCTCCTTCACTATTGCTGCCAAACATACCCTCGTAAAACTGACTATGCTACTGATCCTTTACTTCAGCGATGTCATTTACAAAATAGCCTCCAACACTACTCAGCAAATTGGATGCAGTCTATCACAGTGCCATCCGTTTTGTTACCAAAGCCCCATATACTACCCACCACTGCGACCTGTATGCTCTCGATGGCTGGCTCTCACTACATATTTGTCGCCAAACCCACTGGCTCCAGGTCATCTATAAGTCTATGCTAGGTAAAGCCCCGCCTTATCTCAGCTCACTGGTCACCATAGCAACACCGACCCATAGCACACGCTCCAGCAGGTATATTTCACTGGTCATCCCCAAAGCCAACACTTCCTTTGGCTGCCTTTCCTTCCAGTTCTCTGCTGCCAATGACTGGAACGAATTGCAAAAATGACTGATATCTCCTTCTCTATCTTTAATCATCAGCTGTCAGAGCAGCTTACCGATCACTGTACCTGTACACAGCCAATCTGTAAATAGCACACCCAACTACCTCATCCCCATATTGTTACTTATCGTCTTGCTCTTTTGCACCCCAGTATCTCTACTTGCACATCATTTGCACATTTATCGCTTGTGTTAATGCTAAATTGTAATTATTTTGCCTCCATGGCCTAATTATTGCCTTACCTCCCTACATTTGCACTGTAGATAGATTTTTCTATTGTGTTATTGACTGTACATTTGTTTGTGTAACTTTGTGTTGTTTTTGTCACACTGCTTTGCTTTATCTTGGCCAGGTTGCAGTTGTAAATGAGAACTTGTTCTCAACTGGCCTACCTGGTTAAATAACGGTGAAATAAAAGTAATAAAATTGAGTTGAGTAGGCCATATATCTTGCTTTATTCCTTATCACATAATGTTGGTGTCATTGTAGCCTATTTCCAAGCAGGTGTCTGTTTTGGTGGGATGGAGATGTTCTTCCAAGGTGAATTCATGACAACAGTTTTCCCCTCCCCACTTAGGCCACTCCCAATCAAGTCCTAGCAAAATTGTTGCTTAAGAAATTGCTCTGCTAAGAAGCTATTTGTTTTTACCATTTTAATAGAAAACAATCACAGTAATGTACTTACTTGTTAGCTAGAAATGATATTGAGATAAAAACAACTGCATTGGACATCTAATGCTTAGGCTATTTCTATTTGCCTATGCTTGCAATGCAGCCCATCTCTCCATCAGTGTAGGCCACTGAGCAATGGTCAATAAGGACACCATGTGAATGGGGAGAGGAGTGACAGACAGCTCAAAAGCATTCTGGTAAGTAGACCTACCTTCATACTTGTCGACCCTATCAAGGGGCCTGTATTTTTCATGCATTTACATTACATTACATTTAAGTCATTTAGCAGACGCTCTTATCCAGAGCGACTTACAAATTGGTGCATTCACCTTATGACATCCAGTGGAACAGCCACTTTACAATAGTGCATCTAAATCTTTTAAGGGGGGGTGAGAAGGATTACTTTATCCTATCCTAGGTATTCCTTAAAGAGGTGGGGTTTCAGGTGTCTCCGGAAGGTGGTGATTGACTCCGCTGTCCTGGCGTCGTGAGGGAGTTTGTTCCACCATTGGGGGGCCAGAGCAGCGAACAGTTTTGACTGGGCTGAGCGGGAACTGTACTTCCTCAGTGGTAGGGAGGCGAGCAGGCCAGAGGTGGATGAACGCAGTGCCCTTGTTTGGGTGTAGGGCCTGATCAGAGCCTGGAGGTACTGAGGTGCCGTTCCCCTCACAGCTCCGTAGGCAAGCACCATGGTCTTGTAGCGGATGCGAGCTTCAACTGGAAGCCAGTGGAGAGAGCGGAGGAGCGGGGTGACGTGAGAGAACTTGGGAAGGTTGAACACCAGACGGGCTGCGGCGTTCTGGATGAGTTGTAGGGGTTTAATGGCACAGGCAGGGAGCCCAGCCAACAGCGAGTTGCAGTAATCCAGACGGGAGATGACAAGTGCCTGGATTAGGACCTGCGCCGCTTCCTGTGTGAGGCAGGGTCGTACTCTGCGGATGTTGTAGAGCATGAACCTACAGGAACGGGCCACCGCCTTGATGTTATTTGAGAACGACAGGGTGTTGTCCAGGATCACGCCAAGGTTCTTAGCGCTCTGGGAGGAGGACACAATGGAGTTGTCAACCGTGATGGCGAGATCATGGAACGGGCAGTCCTTCCCGGGAGGAAGAGCAGCTCCGTCTTGCCGAGGTTCAGCTTGAGGTGGTGATCCGTCATCCACACTGATATGTCTGCCAGACATGCAGAGATGCGATTCGCCACCTGGTCATCAGAAGGGGGAAAGGAGAAGATTAATTGTGTGTCGTCTGCATAGCAATGATAGGAGAGACCATGTGAGGTTATGACAGAGCCAAGTGACTTGGTGTATAGCGAGAATAGGAGAGGGCCTAGAACAGAGCCCTGGGGGACACCAGTGGTGAGAGCACGTGGTGAGGAGACAGATTCTCGCCACGCCAACTGGTAGGAGCGACCTGTCAGGTAGGACGCAATCCAAGCGTGGGCCGCGCCAGAGATGCCCAACTCGGAGAGGGTGGAGAGGAGGATCTGATGGTTCACAGTATCGAAGGCAGCCGATAGGTCTAGAAGGATGAGAGCAGAGGAGAGAGAGTTAGCTTTAGCAGTGCGGAGCGCCTCCGTGATACAGAGAAGAGCAGTCTCAGTTGAATGACTAGTCTTGAAACCTGACTGATTTGGATCAAGAAGGTCATTCTGAGAGAGATAGCGGGAGAGCTGGCCAAGGACGGCACGTTCAAGAGTTTTGGAGAGAAAAGAAAGAAGGGATACTGGTCTGTAGTTGTTGACATCGGAGGGATCGAGTGTAAGTTTTTTCAGAAGGGGTGCAACTCTCGCTCTCTTGAAGACGGAAGGGACGTAGCCAGCGGTCAGGGATGAGTTGATGAGCGAGGTGAGGTAAGGGAGAAGGTCTCCGGAAATGGTCTGGAGAAGAGAGGAGGGGATAGGGTCAAGCGGGCAGGTTGTTGGGCGGCCGGCCGTCACAAGACGCGAGATTTCATCTGGAGGGAGAGGGGAGAAAGAGGTCAGAGCACAGGGTAGGGCAGTGTGAGCAGAACCAGCGGTGTCGTTTGACTTAGCAAACGAGGATCGGATGTCGTCGACCTTCTTTTCAAAATGGTTGACGAAGTCATCTGCAGAGGGGGGGGAGGATTCAAGAGGGAGGAGAAGGTGGCAAAGAGCTTCCTAGGGTTAGAGGCAGATGCTTGGAATTTAGAGTGGTAGAAAGTGGCTTTAGCAGGAGAGACAGAAGAGGAAAATGTAGAGAGGAGGGAGTGAAAGGATGCCAGGTCCGCAGGAGGCGAGTTTTCCTCCATTTCCGCTCGGCTGCCCGGAGCCCTGTTCTGTGAGCTCGCAATGAGTCGTCGAGCCACGGAGCGGGAGGGGAG
Organism: Oncorhynchus nerka; assembly: GCF_034236695.1. Taxonomy (NCBI): domain Eukaryota; kingdom Metazoa; phylum Chordata; class Actinopteri; order Salmoniformes; family Salmonidae; genus Oncorhynchus; species Oncorhynchus nerka. The sequence goes on from NC_088408.1 coordinate 81,634,205, forward strand.
GACCGAGCCGGCCTGGAGGATAGGGGACATAGAGAGTCAAAGGATGCAGAAAGGGAGGAGAGGAGGGTTGAGGAGGCAGAATCAGGAGATAGGTTGGAGAAGGTTTGAGCAGAGGGAAGAGATGATAGGATGGAAGAGGAGAGAGTAGCGGGGGAGAGAGAGCGAAGGTTGGGACGGCGCGCTACCATCCAGTAGGGGCAGTGTGGGAAGTGTTGGATGAGAGCGAGAGGGAAAAGGATACAAGGTAGTGGTCGGAGACTTGGAGGGGAGTTGCAATGAGGTTAGTGGAAGAACAGCATCTAGTAAAGATGAGGTCGAGCGTATTGCCTGCCTTGTGAGTAGGGGGAAGGTGAGAGGGTGAGGTCAAAAGAGGAGAGGAGTGGAAAGAAGGAGGCAGAGAGGAATGAGTCAAAGGTAGACGTGGGGAGGTTAAAGTCGCCCAGAACTGTGAGAGGTGAGCCGTCCTCAGGAAAGGAGCTTATCAAGGCATCAAGCTCATTGATGAACTCTCCGAGGGAACCTGGAGGGCGATAAATGATAAGGATGTTAAGCTTGAAAGGGCTGGTAACTGTGACAGCATGGAATTCAAAGGAGGCGATAGACAGATGGGTAAGGGGAGAAAGAGAGAATGACCACTTGGGAGAGATGAGGATCCCGGTGCCACCACCCCGCTGACCAGAAGCTCTCGGGGTGTGCGAGAACACGTGGGCGGACGAAGAGAGAGCAGTAGGAGTAGCAGTGTTATCTGTGGTGATCCATGTTTCCGTCAGTGCCAAGAAGTCGAGGGACTGGAGGAAGGCATAGGCTGAGATGAACTCTGCCTTGTTGGCCGCAGATCGGCAGTTCCAGAGGCTACCGGAGACCTGGAACTCTACGTGGGTCGTGCGCGCTGGGACCACCAGATTAGGGTGGCCGCGGCCACGCGGTGTGGAGCGTTTGTATGGTCTGTGCAGAGAGGAGAGAACAGGGATAGACAGACACATAGTTGACAGGCTACAGAAGAGGCTACGCTAATGCAAAGGAGATTGGAATGGCAAGTGGACTACACGTCTCGAATGTTCAGAAAGTTAAGCTTACGTAGCAAGAATCTTATTGACTAAAATGATTAAAATTATACAGTACTGCTGAAGTAGGCTAGCTGGCAGTGGCTGCGTTGTTGACTTTGTAGGCTAGCTGGCAGTGGCTGCGTTGTTGACACTACACTAATCAAGTTGAGTGTAATAGTTTCTACAGTGCTGCTATTCGGGGGCTAGCTAGCAGTGTTGATTACGTTACGTTGCGTTAAAAGAACGACAATAGCTGGCTAGCTAACCTAGAAAATCGCTCTAGACTACACAATTATCTTTGATACAAAGACGGCTATGTAGCTAGCTATGTAGCTAGCTACGATCAAACAAATCAAACCGTTGTACTGTAATGAAATGAAATGAAAATGTGATACTACCTGTGGAGCGAAGCGGAATGCAACAATTGTTCAGCTTGAGTGTTTGCGGAAATGATCACAGACTACCTGCGCTTTGACAAAAAAAAGGGAAAAGTTAGTTTTACTTGGGGGTGTTTTGTTACTAAAATCAGTGGAGATTTTATATACCCTTCGAAATAGTTAGTGCTATCCGGCATCCTTGGGACACCCATAAACCCTAACCTTAAACCTTACCATAATCCCAACCAAAACCCTTACCTTAACCCTTTATCATAACACAAGATGAGACAGGAGGCAGATGGTTGGAGTCTTAGATGTTTAATAATCCTAAAATGAGTAGGCAAGAAAATTTTAAGTGGACGGGCAAAAGGTCAAAACCAGTTCAGAGTCCAGGAGTTACAGAGTGGCAGGCAGGCTCGAGGTCAAGGCAGGCAGCATGGTCAGGCAGGCGGGTACAGAGTCCAGAAACAGGTCAAAACCAGTTCAGAGTCCAGGAGGTACAGTGTGGCAGGCAGGCTCGAGGTCAAGGCAGGCAGCATGGTCAGGCAGGCGGGTACAGAGTCCAGAAACAGGTCAAAACCAGTTCAGAGTCCAGGAGGTACAGAGTGGCAGGCAGGCTCGAGGTCAAGGCAGGCAGCATGGTCAGGCAGGCGGGTACAGAGTCCAGAAACAGGTCAAAACCAGTTCAGAGTCCAGGAGGTACAGAGTGGCAGGCAGGCTCGAGGTCAAGGCAGGCAGCATGGTCAGGCAGGCGGGTACAGAGTCCAGAAACAGGTCAAAACCAGTTCAGAGTCCAGGAGGTACAGAGTGGCAGGCAGGCTCGAGGTCAAGGCAGGCAGCATGGTCAGGCAGGCAGGTACAGAGTGGCAGACAGGCTCGAGGTCAAGGCAGGCAGCATGGTCAGGCAGGCGGGTACAGAGTCCAGAAACAGGTCAAAACCAGTTCAGAGTCCAGGAGGTACAGAGTGGCAGACAGGCTCGAGGTCAAGGCAGGCAGCATGGTCAGGCAGGCAGGTACAGAGTGGCAGACAGGCTCGAGGTCAAGGCAGGCAGCATGGTCAGGCAGGCGGGTACAGAGTCCAGAAACAGGTCAAAACCAGTTCAGAGTCCAGGAGGTACAGTGTGGCAGGCAGGCTCGAGGTCAAGGCAGGCAGCATGGTCAGACAGGCGGGTACAGAGTCCAGAAACAGGTCAAAACCAGTTCAGAGTCCAGGAGGTACAGAGTGGCAGGCAGGCTTGAGGTCAAGGCAGGCAGCATGGTCAGGCAGGTGGGTACAGAGTCCAGAAACAGGTCAAAACCAGTTCAGAGTCCAGGAGGTACAGAGTGGCAGACAGGCTCGAGGTCAAGGCAGGCAGAACGGTCAGGCAGGCGGGTACAGAGTGGCAGACAGGCTCGAGGTCAAGGCAGGCAGAATGGTCAGGCAGGCGGGTACAGAGTGGAAGACAGGCTCGAGGTCAAGGCAGGCAGAATGGTCAGGCAGGCGGGTACAGAGTGGCAGACAGGCTCGAGGTCAAGGCAGGCAGAATGGTCAGGCAGGCGGGTACAGAGTGGCAGACAGGCTCGAGGTCAAGGCAGGCAGAATGGTCAGGCAGGCGGGTACAGAGTGGCAGACAGGCTCGAGGTCAAGGCAGGCAGAATGGTCAGGCAGGCGGGTACAGAGTCCAGAAACAGGTCAAAACCAGTTCAGAGTCCAGGAGGTACAGAGTGGCAGGCAGGCTCGAGGTCAAGGCAGGCAGCATGGTCAGGCAGGCGGGTACAGAGTCCAGAAACAGGTCAAAACCAGTTCAGAGTCCAGGAGGTACAGAGTGGCAGGCAGGCTCGAGGTCAAGGCAGGCAGCATGGTCAGGCAGGCGGGTACAGAGTCCAGAAACAGGTCAAAACCAGTTCAGAGTCCAGGAGGTACAGAGTGGCAGGCAGGCTCGAGGTCAAGGCAGGCAGCATGGTCAGGCAGGCAGGTACAGAGTGGCAGACAGGCTCGAGGTCAAGGCAGGCAGCATGGTCAGGCAGGCGGGTACAGAGTCCAGAAACAGGTCAAAACCAGTTCAGAGTCCAGGAGGTACAGAGTGGCAGACAGGCTCGAGGTCAAGGCAGGCAGCATGGTCAGGCAGGCAGGTACAGAGTGGCAGACAGGCTCGAGGTCAAGGCAGGCAGCATGGTCAGGCAGGCGGGTACAGAGTCCAGAAACAGGTCAAAACCAGTTCAGAGTCCAGGAGGTACAGTGTGGCAGGCAGGCTCGAGGTCAAGGCAGGCAGCATGGTCAGACAGGCGGGTACAGAGTCCAGAAACAGGTCAAAACCAGTTCAGAGTCCAGGAGGTACAGAGTGGCAGGCAGGCTTGAGGTCAAGGCAGGCAGCATGGTCAGGCAGGTGGGTACAGAGTCCAGAAACAGGTCAAAACCAGAGTCCAGGAGGTACAGAGTGGCAGACAGGCTCGAGGTCAAGGCAGGCAGAACGGTCAGGCAGGCGGGTACAGAGTGGCAGACAGGCTCGAGGTCAAGGCAGGCAGAATGGTCAGGCAGGCGGGTACAGAGTGGAAGACAGGCTCGAGGTCAAGGCAGGCAGAATGGTCAGGCAGGCGGGTACAGAGTGGCAGACAGGCTCGAGGTCAAGGCAGGCAGAATGGTCAGGCAGGCGGGTACAGAGTGGCAGACAGGCTCGAGGTCAAGGCAGGCAGAATGGTCAGGCAGGCGGGTACAGAGTGGCAGACAGGCTCGAGGTCAAGGCAGGCAGAATGGTCAGGCAGGCGGGTACAGAGTGGCAGACAGGCTCGAGGTCAAGGCAGACAGAATGGTCAGGCAGGCGGGTACAGAGTGGCAGACAGGCTCGAGGTCAAGGCAGACAGAATGGTCAGGCAGGCGGGTACAGAGTGGCAGACAGGCTCGAGGTCAAGGCAGGCAGAATGGTCAGGCAGGCGGGTACAGAGTCCAGAAACAGGCAAGGGTCAAAACCGAGAGGAATTGAAAAAGGAGAATAGCAAAGGCAGGAGAACGTGAAAAACCGCTGGTTGACATGGAACATACAAGATGAAATGGAACAGAGAGATGGGAAACACAGGGATAAATACACTGGGGAAAATAAGCGACACCTGGAGGGGTTGGAGACAATAACAAGGACAGGTGAAACAGATCAGGGTGTGACACCCTTTCCTTAACCATTTTAACGCAATTTCAATGGGGTGATGTCAAAGTTGGATGTTCCAAGGCATCCTTCTTCTTGACAGTGATCATTCCTCCCAGTCAGATGTTTTCCTACCAATGTCAATATACTGTTGAGCCATGTGTGTCCCAGTCTCAGCCTTGTGATCACACTTTTCTCCCTTCTCTCTCGACCTGAGGACGTCCCTGCCCCCACCTTTTCCAGGACCTTAAACAGTTCTCTTCCCTTGCCCTCCCTGTTCCACAACTCTTGACATTTGTTTTTAACCACTGTTCATTTTATCCCATTGGCTTCTGCTTTACTGATTGATATTTCCATATCAGGATTTCAACATCATCATATCATACTAGGATTGATATTTCCATATCAGGATTTCAACATCCTCATATCATACTAGGATGTTTGAGCACCCCCTTTGTTTACTTTACAACATGTTAATTAATTTGCCTTGCGACCAAGATATATTGGCCTAAAGGCCGAGACAATTAGAAGGCACAATGGCAGAATACATTCACCACACCTTTGTTTTATCACAAAACTGGATAGCGACCTCTGTCCTGTGAAGTCCACAAAGCATATTGCACAGCATGGTCAAGCAAGTTAATGTTTCCACCATAGTTGTTTAATTTCGGACAACTAAACAACTATTGATTTAGAACTACAGAGATATAAAAAATAAAAATGTAACCTTTATTTAACTAGGCATATCAGTTAAGAACAACGATGCCCTACCAAAATGCAAAAGGCCCCCTGCAGGGACAGGGGCTGGGATAAAAAATAAAAACATTTAAAAACAGGAAAAAACACACATCCCGACAAGAGAGACACCACAACACTACATTAAAGAGAGACCTAAGACAACAACATAGCATGGCATGGCAACATACGACAACACAGAGTTATAGAGTCACCACAAGTCACAAAGAAAACAGGAGCTGCCTCCACTATTCCAGCACCATTTCAACTTTAACATATCAACATCATCAAATCACTTCTGCTTAGTCTAATACAGTGACAACTACAAGATACCAAAAACGATTTAGTCCAATCAACTTAAACTAAATATGGTGTGGCTGTCCATGATTCTGATTTCTGTGTGTGTGTGTGCGCACGTTCGTGCAAGTAGAAAAACATGTTGACTCACCCTACTTGTAGGGAACGGTCTATCACTCTGTCATACAGTACACCTTTTAATTTGTTGTTGTCCTAGGCTACCTGTTTAAAATGCTTGCTCGCTACTCTAACTTCCATTCATGGGCAACGTTAGCTTGTTAACATTAGCCTTTTATATCTAGCTACATACTGAACTTCCATCCTCCCAGGCCAGGGGCACAACAATGTATGAATTAATGGTTGGATCAGCATTGCCTTTATAAATATTGGCCAGAACAGAGAATTAAGTAAAACCACAAGTCCAAATCCTTATCTCCATCCATGGCTAATTTAGGAACCAGACAATTTTAGCTAGCTGGAATGCAACAATTGAAGTTTTTTCTGTCAATGACATATGCTCTCAATGGGATTTGATAGGATTTACGCTAAATCCAAGCTGGCTTCCATTGACACTTTTTTTTGGTGTGCCAGGACAATTCACAGTTGAGCTCGCTCACTTTAGCTCAACGCTGATTGGCAAAAAAAAAAATTTATGTATCAAGGGAGGCCAAGTGCTCAGCTTGCTTCCCTTGCCTTCAATGCTACGGGCGGCAACGATGTCATGCTGGTTTGGACCAGACAGCATCAGTTAGATGGCCTACACGTAGAGAGACAGAGGGGCGCTGTTTTTCTCGCTCGGATGCTTTCTCCCGTGAGAGACATTCAGCCTTTTGCAAACTGAAGGAAAATTATGAAACACAGAGAGACGCAAGATCAATTATTTTATGCTATAGAATTTATATATTGGTACATTTTTGGGGGAAGTATGGCTTCTCATGGCACCCATGAATACACGCCACTGCTAGCATTACCCCCAGCTGTCTCATCCTAAACAGGCACTGCATAATCACATATAATACATCTTGGATGCTCCTTTGTCAGAAATTCATTTCAACTCATCAGTGCTGCAGATGAGACAGAGCAGATAACAACTCCATTATGTAAACAGATAAATGATCTGTTGCTCTTTTTATCAATGTTCCCTTCAACTCAGAAACACTAAAAGCTGCACCTGTCCTCCCTGTTTTAGGGTCCTTAGATGCATCAGTGAATATATCCAAGACAGCATAGCACTGAGTTCTTACATATTCACTTACAATATTTACTGGATTACCCTCTCAAGAAATGTCCCAAGGAACCTGGATAGCAAGGACCCTTTTGAAATGGCTTCTTATTGCTCCAGAGACCAATCACAATAGGACTATAAATAAAATGCAATGTGATTGGTAGCTGATATACACACATCTGAACAATTAGAAGAACCCATATGAGGTTATTTTAAAAGATATAAAACCAATCATCCCTTCCTTTTCTGATCAGTAAAACGTATTGAGATAGATGCTTGGAAATAACACGTTTTTGCATGGACTTTGCTGCTGAGGACTTACACCATTTTAAAGCAGTCAACTTCTTATGGGTTAAGGAAGGATCACACAATGCGGGGACCTTAATTGACATCCACGTCATCCGGGTGACAGTTGGTTTACTGACTTGTTCAGGGGCAGACACAACAGATTTTCCCTTGTCAGTTCAGGGATTCGATCCAGCTTCGGTTGTTGGCCCAACGCTCCTACCCACCAGGCTACCTGCCTGGCAGTCCTCAAGTAGAGTTCATTCCACAGTATTTAAATGAATGTTTCGAAGACAAAATTACATGTATTTAACTATTCTGTTGTTGTAGTAGGGACAGTAACATTAGAACTTTCAAAAAATCATACGGATAAAAAAATATATATATGTTTAGCTCACATAATATTATGTAAAAGTATGCATTAAGGTGTCTGTAGTAGAATAAATGTGGCAAAAACAAATATAGACATTAATAAATGCATTTCTATAGCTTCCAAAATATGTTTTACAATAGTGGGGGAGTGTAAAGATAGAGGTGCAGTGGCTTCAAAACAGCGCCCCCCGTCAGTCATCTAGTGTACATATAAATTATTGGGTAATACCATCATAGAGTACCACAGTATGAGTCATAATGCCCATCAAATCTAGCGGTTAAACAGGGAAATGGTTACAATCGTTTTTTTGACCATTCAGTTTCCCTATAGAGGATTTTAGAAACACTTCCATTAAGCGCTGTTTTTCGTGTAGGCTTATTCTGGCGTGGCATGTTGCTAACCGTGTAAATCTCTCTCAGACAATGCGATTCCAAATATAAAATACAAATCCAGGTGCCCCCCCACATTCTGTTAGCATTCCACTTTCTTTTGTACAACACCCTTCCTTTTGACAGCGACTTCTAGGATGGCAGATTCAGAGAGCGAAGTGGAGTTAAATCCAAGATGAGTCGTCACATCAGGCAAGCCTACTACAGTGACAATCAATGATGATGTAGTTTCTCTAGACAGAAGGTATATAACAGTTGGTTTATTTGTGTGTGGCGGGGGAAACTAGTGTTCGAAATAAGTACACCTCATTGATGTTGGAACCGGCATACAGTGTTCAATTTAATTTTAAAAAACGGTATAACTGACCATATAAATATGCCCTGGTCAGCTGAAGGGTATGTGTGTGAGTGAGGGAATTCCTATGGTCACATATAGAGTAATCATATCACTGTAGAAGGTTGATCAGTCAACCCCACCAGCACCCAAACCAGCCTGTAGCCCAGCCTCAATCCCAGTTGTCCGGTTAGAGAAAGAGAGTTGAGAGAGGGGGGGCGGGGGGCTGAGAGAGAACAGCTCTTCCCCATTCCTCAGTTTGGTGTTGTCAGTAGTTCATTAGAGCTCCATTGGTACAGTAGACTATGTTTTCATTGATGCATCCCTGCAATTAACAGAAGACCTCTCTCTCTCCATTTGCTCATTGCAGGCCAGGAAACTACACCAGGTAAGCCCTCTTTGTGCATAGATTAACCTGTCCTCTGGGTCTTGTTTAGTCTGGTTCCATTTGCAGAATCAAGGCTCCCTGCTGGAGATGGCAAATAGATCCGAAACTCACACTGTCAACTACTTACTGAAATGCAGATGATGATTTCCTAAAGTCTGTATAAATTGTTGAAACTTGATGGATTGTTAAATGAATTTGGGAATTATGTTTTATCTTGTAGGCTTGGATATCCCAGCATATATATATATATATATGAACTGGCGCCTGTCAATGAATAGTCTTGTAGGGATATGGGCACAAAAATGACAGTGAATTCTTTAAGCAGTTGATGTTTTTGAGCAAATTGATCTAAGAAGCAATGTTCTTGGGGAATTAACATAATTGGGGTACAAAACTAAATTTTGTTTAATTAACTCAATGTGTCATATCTTTGGGAAACAATATGTTTGAACAGAAAATTGTGATAACTGCTAATGTAATTTGGTTTCATTGTTACCCTTTTCATGCTTGCTGCAAACTGATTTACAATGTATTAAACACCACTTTATTTGATCTTTAAATAGCAAATGAAATCAGAACTGTAAGCAGTACGGTTCCTGATACTCATACAACAGAAATGTCAGAGGGCTGGCCTTTTTTGGGTGCAGGTGTTGTTTTCATCTAGAAACAGTATAATCTGCAAGGCAGATGTGATGTGACTATTGATTGTGCACCAAGGTGAGATGGGGGAGTGCAGTGCACGTGTGTTTAGAGAGTAGAGAGAGAAAAGGGGGGGATAGGGGAGAGAGAGAAAGGGAGAGTGACAGAGAGAGAGCGAAAGAGAGAGAACCAGTGTTTGTATCAGTGTGCTGTGGCTGTTCACATTGAGTTTAAGTGCCTTTGCAGGCGGATCGATCAGGCTGTCAGAGCAGAGCGGTGATGGCCTGCAGGTCCCACTCAGCCTGTCCACTGGGTGTGAAGGACACTGATGTGACAGGACTAATTACACACACAGGAAGCCAGCAGTAACAAGAGCCACACACAGGAGCCACGCAAGCTCAACACAGGCTCAACACAGCCTTAACCATCTATGGCCTTAACCAAGCTTTTTCCTACTCTGCTTGCTATCCATTTGGTAGTAATTGTAGGTTGGATTGTGATATTAGCAAAGGGTGGACTCATAGTTGGTAGCAAGGCATACACAGGTGGTATAGTTTGAAAGGAAATGGATATTAACTATTGTTACCCTTTTCATGCTTGTTGATTTTGTGTTAAAGTGGAGTCAATGTAGTCAGGGGCAATTCCACAGAATGACGCTGAGAAGCAGATATTTTACTTCAAATGTATGTCAAACAAAAACCATTGATTGCAAAGTTAAACAAATCATACAACTCTATGCACAATTACTACTTTTAACAATTTCCACTGAAAATGGTTCAAAAGCACATTTACTTGAAGAATAGTGCAGGTACAAAGTTTGGTAACAGAATGATGGTAAAATCTTCATCGGTGACCACGTTTTCTAAAAACTCTTTTAAATATCTAATTTGAATCAAGCTTCAAATATGTCTGCAGAAAGAATGTGGTGTCAGCTATGATATGACACCTTGGGTTTGAAAACATCTCTTTTGGTTATTGAACTACAGTAGGTGAAGTGGATTAACACCTGGTAACAGAATGACATCATGGGTCCCTGATCAGTACTATACAGAAATGCATCATTATGAATGTCATTCTCTTCATGGTGATGTATCCTGAATAGCAACACAAAGGTAGAAGCTATATGTCATATTTTGGGGTATTATTCTACACACTGGCTATTATTCTATTTTTCTTTTTCTTTTAATTGAACCTTTATTTAACTAAGACAGTCAGTTTAGGACAAATGCTTATTTAGAATGACGGCCTAGGAACAGGGGTAGAATGATAGATTTTTACCTTGTCAGCTCAGGGATTCGATCTAGCAACCTTTCGGTTACTGGCCCAAAGCTCTAATCACTAGGCTACCTGCTGCCCCGAATGAGTCTCTGCCCCCAAACAAGACCACATTTTGTTGGTCCGCACTGGACCAAACCTGTATCAATCATAGACTGATGTGTTTCACAAGTTTGGACATCACAGTAGAGAACAGTAGAGCACAGCACAGCACATTATAGTAGAATAGAGTTCAGTACAATACTCTACAGTACAGTACAGTACAATACAATACAATCAATTATACTGTTCTCTACTCTAATGTGCTCTACTGTACTAAACCTTATTCTACTGTACAGTACTGTACTGTATTGCACTGACCTATCATCTGCTATATTTTTCTTTACTCTTCTGTACTGTACTGTACTGCACTATACTGTACTGTACTGTGTTGTCCAAACTTGTGAAGCAGACGTCTATGATTATTTCAGATTTGGATTGACAAAATGTCAGCTCATTTCCCACGTCCGGTATCAGTTGGTGCTGGGTGCATGAGAGGGCAGGTTACAGTACAATATATGGAAAGAAAGGGGACTCATGGGTAGTGTCAGTAATAGTTGGTAGTGTTGACATTAACTGGAGAGAGAGAAGAGAAAGAGGGAGGGGTTGTCCAGAAGATAAATCATTTCTGCAAAGCTAAATATGTGCTGATATTAGTTGGCAGGAGTCTTTACTTCAACATTGTTGTGTTCTGATATATTTTCTAACACCTTTTAAGACTTTATCTGACAGATGTTTTCTAAGACCCGGTTTCCATCTGTTTGACCAGAAATCAAATCCCAATTTTTAGGATGAAAAATAGTTACAAAATGTAAATAAATATTTTTTAATTAAAAAAAAATAGACTCTTAGCTTTCATTTGATTTCAAATGTGTTGTGCCCCTATGAACCTCATGGGGCTTTTTACATGGAAATGCCCTCAGGCTACTTTATGAATGTATAGTTTAGTCAGTATTGTTTATGAACTTTGTGTGCCACGTTAGGATGTTACCTGGGAATAGTAAGACACACAAACATGAGAAGCCTAAGTATTGTCAATGGCATTACCCCATATCCAGTGGTATGTCAAAATGTCACGTGCATGAAGTACTCTGCTCATCTGTTTTAATTATTACATTTCCATTGAGTTGACCTGCCATTTAATTATTTCCACATTGATCTGTGATCCTCAGCAGCCTCACATGCAGGTCAATGCACATGGCTTACTGCTCAGTTGGGTCTCACACACACACACACACACACACACACACACGCACAGAAACACAATAGTAGCTATATAGTCAGTCACAACCATGCAAGCACTCTTCTAAGTGCATACAGTATATGTGAACTGTCTCGCCCTTCAAATCCTTGACAAGTTCGCTACATTCTCAGAGTCTCCCAGATATGGGAAATGTTCAGCACTCAGTCTGTACACACACTGACCTGTAATTTGTGAACATGATCATTGTCTATTGCCTGGCTATCCAAACTTTTTTCTCCGGCCAAATGCTCACTGACAATATTTTCTTCTCCGCAATGCGTCTGAATCGGAGTACCTCTCCGATGATTTCTAGAACGCAAATACATTCTAACCACTCTGATTGATCGTAGAAACCGATGGGTTGTCAACTAAGATTGTGTGAACTGTGATAAATACACACAGTTCTTTACACTGATCTTCCCCTTTCTGTCTTTCTTTTTTTCCAGGATGGACCATGAGCGAATGGGAGACCGGGGTATGGGAGACCGGGTTATGGGAGACCGGGGTATGGGAGACCGGGGTATGGGAGACCGGGGTATGGGGGGCATTCACCATGGATATGATGAGGAGGAGGGTAAGTGAGACACATCACAGTACATCAGGAAACTGTCCTCGTCTACAATAAAATACATGATGTATAATGTACAATAGACCTATCATGATGGAATAGGTCTAACAGTCTGTTGCTAACAAGAATGGACATGAGAGATTTACAGTTAGTTTTGTTTTCAATTACAGTATTGTGTAAAACAGTGGCAATTATTACTGAGTGGACTATCCTGGCTAAAATGGAATGAACTGACATTCATCATTTCAGTGTATTTAAGTATCTAATGTATCATTATTAGATCTGATCATTTGTGTAAATGTGCTGTTTATCTTGAAGAATTAATCATGTCCTATGTGATGATAATTGGCAATAACAACGATGAAAGAATAACATGATCATGATGGGCATTGGATACCATTTTCTATGTGAATATGAGTGTGCATGTGTGTATGTACTCTCAGTGTGGTTCACCATGTCCTAAGCAGGCCCCTATCTATCCATTTGGCAACAGGGATGTGTGTATGTACTCTCAGTGTGGTTCACCATGTCCTAAGCAGGCCCCTATCTATCCATTTGGCAACAGGGATGTGTGTATGTACTCTCAGTGTGGTTCACCATGTCCTAAGCAGGCCCCTATCTATCCATTTGGCAACAGGGATGTGTGTATGTACTCTCAGTGTGGTTCACCATGTCCTAAGCAGGCCCCTATCTATCCATTTGGCAACAGGGATGTGTGTATGTACTCTCAGTGTGGTTCACCATGTCCTAAGCAGGCCCCTATCTATCCATTTGGCAACAGGGATGTGTGTATTTCCAGCAGGGCTGTATGTTGTTCCAGCATTGATTTCTCTGTATTTAGCTTTGCACTGAGGCGGATGTCACAGACTTTTCATGTTTCAAGTTTTATTAGTTGTATGTACAGGGTACACATGGTACACACCGTCCAAATAAATTATTATTTGCGGGTTCCTTCTCGACAATGCGACAACAATAATAAATAATAAAATATAAGAATACGAACATAAAGTAAATGGCTCAGTAGAATATAATAAACATTTTAGCATAAGTATAATACAGGAAGACACAATTTATAGTCCAATATTTACACGAGTATAGGGGAATGGGGGATCAGGGGACAAGTGTTTAAATTGTGCAGTATTATCAATAGTAACTAAGAATCTTGTGGCAGCAGTTGTGATGGATGTGTTTAACAGAAGTCCCCACAAGAATAGTAAACAAACAACAATTTGACCAACTGGGGACATTTTGTTTGTTTGTTGTTTTGTTTAGGGTTCAGGTTAGAATGAATGTTTTTGTTATAATTAGGTTTAGGGTTATGGTTAGGAGCTAGGGTTAGCTTTAGGGTTAGGAGCTAGGTATCAAGTTTGAAGGTGAGTCCCATGTGCAGACAATGTCGAAGTAACAAAAGTGTATTAATACGAACACAGGCAGGCAAAGGTACAGGATGGCAGGCAGGCTCAGGGTCAGGTCAGGCAGAGGTTGGTAATCCAGAGTAGAGGTCAAAGGTACAGGATGGCAGGCAGGCTCAGGGTCAGGTCAGGCAGAGGTCGGTAATCCAGAGTAGAGGTCAAAGGTACAGGATGGCAGGCAGGCTCAGGGTCAGGTCAGGCAGAGGTTGGTAATCCAGAGTAGAGGTCAAAGGTACAGGATGGCAGGCAGGCTCAGGGTCAGGTCAGGCAGAGGTTGGTTATCCAGAGTAGTGGGGCAAAGGTACTGGACGGCAGGCAGGCTCAAGGTCAGGGCAGGCAGAAAGGACAAAACCAGGAAAACTAGAAAACAGGAATATAGACAAGGCAGGAGCAAGGGGGAAAATGCTGGCAGGTTTGAGGAACAAAACTAACTGGAAACAGACAAACAGCGAACACAGGTATAAATACAAAGGGGATAATGGGGAAGATGGGCGACACCTGGAGGAGGGTGGAGACAATCACAAAGACAGGTGAAACAGATCAGGGCGTGACACTAGAGTTAGGTTTAAGGTTAAAGTTAGGTTTTGGGTTAGGGTTAGGGTTACGTTTATGGTTAGGGTAAGAGTACGGGTTAGGTTAGGGTTAGGTCTAGGGTTAGGGGTTAGAGAAAATTGGATGTTGAATGGGACTGAATTGTGTGTCCCATTGTTAGCTGTACAAGACTATGTGTGTGTGTGTGTGTGTGTGTGTGTGTGTGTGTGTGTGTGTGTGTGTGTGTGTGTGTGTGTGTGTGTGTGTGTGTGTGTGCTAAGGTGCGGAGAATCAGAGCAGTTGGTCAGTCCAGTTCAAGTGTTTAGCATTCTGATGGTTTGTAATTAGAAACAGCCTCTGAGCCTTTTGGTATGAGACCTCATGCTTCATGGCTGGGGTGTGTGTGGTCCTTGATGATTCCCTGGGACTTCCTCAGGCACCGTTACAAATATATTTCCTGGATGGGTGGGAGCACGGTCCCAGTGAGATACTTGGCGAACTTCACCACACACTCGAGGGCCTTGCGGTCATGGACCGAGCAATTCCCATACCAGGCCATAATGCAACTGGTCAGTATGCTCTCGATGGTGCAGCAGTAGTATTTGGCAAGGACCCGGGGTGGAAAGCCAAAATTCTTAAGCTGCCTTAGTGGGTAAAGGCGCTGTTGAGCCCTCTTGACAAGAGTGGGGGTGTTGTTGGTCAATGTCAAGTTATCTGTGATGGGGACGCGCAGGAACTTAAAACTGCTGACTCTCACTAATGCAGTCTGGTTGATGTGGATCAGGGCTTGTTCCCTCCTCTGCTTCCAGAACTCCTCTGTTTTGCTGATGTTGAAGGACAGGTTGTTGTCCTAGCACCACAATGCCAGTTCACTTACCTCCCCCTATTGTTGTTGGTTATCAGTCCTACAACCGTGGTGTCATCAGAAAACTTGATGATGGAGTTGGTGTCGTGCAAAGCAACACAGTCGTGGGGGAACAGGGAGTACAGCAGTGGTGGGGGGGGGGGGGGGGGGCTGTTGCCAATCCTCACAACTTGTGGTCTGCCCATCAGGGAGTCCAGGATCCAGGATCCAGGTGCAGAGGGCAGTGTCCAGACCCATTATTCTGAGATTGGTGATGAGCTTGGAGGAACAATAGTGTTGAATGCTGAACTGTAGTCAATGAATAGCATTCTCACATAGGTGTTCCTCTTGTCCAGGTGTATTAGGACCGTGTGAATAGCGATGGAAATGGCATCTTCCATGGATCTGTTGGAGCTGTAGGTACATTGGAGTGGGTCCAGTGTGGCTAGCATGCTGGCCTTGACCAGCCTCTTGAAGTACTTCATGATGCCAGTGGTGAGTGAGACGGGCAATAGTCATTTGGGCATGTCACATTGGTTTTGGGCATGGGGACAATGGTGGTGTCCTTGAAGCAAGTGGGGACTACAGCCTGGGACAAGGACAGGTTGAAATGTCAGAGAAGATGCCCACCAGCTGGTTAACACACACCCGGCCAGGGATGCCATCTGGCCCGGTGGCTTGGTGAGTATTTAATCTTTTTAGAGTTTTCCTCATGTCAGCCTTGGAGAGCAAAAGCACCTGGTTATCTGGAGCAGCTAGAGCCTTCAGTGAGCACCACACATCTGGATCTGCCTTTGTAGTCCCTGATAGCCTGTAGTCTTTGCCACATGCGTCGGAATTCTGAGTTGTCGAACATCGATTCAAGTTTATGTTTGTATCATCTTTTTGCGGAGTTTGTACCTGCTTGGCTTATAAGCTTTGCGCGTCAACGAGTCATTGAATGCTGCAGTATGGGCTCTTAGCATGGTACGGATTTCACCATTCATCCAGGGTTTTGGTTTGGGTATGTACAGATTGTTAGTGTTGTTACAACATCATTAACACATTCCTAATGAAGCCTGTGACTGATGATATATATTCCTCAATGTTGATGGATGAGTCCTGAGTAGACTCTTTGAACATATTCCAATCAGTATTCTCAAAACAGTCCTGCAGCATTGATTCTGCCTCTGTCACGGATGTTTGTATATACATGGTCCATCACATTGTTTCCTCTCATGAGGCAGGATACATGTTGGTGATACTTTGTTTTAAAATCTCCTGCGACAATAAAGACTGCTTCTGGGTGAGAGGATTCTTGCTGGCTAATGTCCTTGTACAGTTCGCTGAGTGTCGCCTTGATGTTTGCTTGTGGCGGTAGGTACACACTGTGATAACAACACAGGAATTCCTTCGGCATATTTTAGCATCAAAAACTCCAGGTTGGGTGACCAGGAGCTTGAGATGTTTTGTTGATGAGGATGCATACCCCTCCCCCTGCTCTTACCAGAAGCCGCCGTTCAATCCATACGGAAAATGGAAAAGCCGCCTGGTTGAATAGCAGAGCAAGTGAATTGTCCGTAAGCCATGTCTCTGAAAAACAGACACATGATGTTCTGATGTTCCTATGCGATTGAAGCCTTTCTCTGAGTTCAACATTTATTTTCCAGCGATTGGACATTAGCCATCAGAATACTAGGAAGAGGAGGCTGTGTAGACGGAACTTCTAAAAGACTGCTGAATTTGCAAGATTTTCTTTCATTTTGATTTAGGCACAAATTAAAATATGACACTAACTTGCCCATGGCTTGATGTTTCAGCATTGTCTCAATGAAGAGTTTGGAATTCGACTAGTCACATGCGACATGCACACGCAGTTACAAGCCTGCTAGAGTTAGTGGCAGGCAGAAGAGTAATATCCACCGTCCATCCACCGGATGAAGTCTGAGCTGGAATGGGAAGCTAACTGAAGCTGGATAACTTTAGAAAACCCTGAGTAGATCTGGCTTACCCCTCAGGCCTCACATGCTAAGTTAATTTTTGGGGGGTCCTTTCGGCAAACAGCGTATTATTCAATTTAGAACAATGTTCTAATTGTGTTTTAATGTAGTTGTTGCATAAAATGAACTTGATCATGCATTGATATTCAAAAAGGAGTCCATTGCAAAGTGACAGTACAGTTGGTATCAAAGTAATGTAAAACAGCACAAACGTTGACATGGTTCCTGCTGTTAGTAGCTGACAGGAAAACATCACAAAGTATGTCATGTAAGAAAAGACAATGTGCAGAAGAAGAGTAATCTTTTACATGCAATTCATTGATAAGAATTCATTTTCTTTGCCATTCAACCCTGACTAAAATACTTGAGAATGGTTTATTTATTAGAGAAACAGACATGAACACTGTATCATAATTGATTCATTGTTTGTTTCAATGATTGAACGCTTATGGAAATGTCCCTTTCTGTACCAGGGATTAATGAGTGATGTGGCAGGACTCTGTGATTATGTTAGTCTGTCAAGGTTGTTGTTTGGCTTTTCTAGATATTGTAAAACTATTATTAAGCCCAGTTTAATGTCTTTTTTAGGACGTTCTGTTTCTGTAATACATGTTTGCAGTACGTTCTCCTCAATGACTGATTTAAATCATGTATGTTAATGTGACTTTACCTTACGGTTTGTTTACAGGCCATTAGTCCATCTGCATTAGTGTCCCAGTAACCAACTTTGATGTTAATGTAATTTGCATTACCGTTTGTCCACAGACCAGCAGAACATCTACATCGGTGTCCCGGTGCCTCGTGGGTACAGACGGAAACGCCGGCGAAGACGTTCTGCGGGGGGCCGTGAGGCAGCAGACAAGGAGAGGGGGGACAGACACTACGACCACCATAGACACCATGACCATGATGACAGAGACAGATACAGGGACCTAGAGGAGGGACTCATGGACCCACATGACCTCCAAGTTCCTCAAGACATCAACCGCACAAGTTAGTCATGGTCTGCGTGACAAATGGCACCCTATTCGCTATGTAGTGCACTACCTGGGCTTCAATCACATCACACTCCAGTGCCTATGCACCATAAAAACCAATCACTTCACGCATCACATCACAAGTAAGTCATGATGAGTCACATGTCACTATGCTGCACTACAGTATGGAATGGAATGAATGATATCAAACACATGGTTTTGTTTGATTTGATTTCATTCCATTCCCTCCACAAGTCACAACTCCTGTGACGCTGGCTGCATCATAACAACTCTCAGTGACGCTGGCTGCATCATAACAACTCTCAGTGACGCACGGTCCGGACAGTTGACGAAGACAGTATTTCAGATTCAATAGCCAGTTGTTATTTCCCTTTTGGCGGCAGGAAGCCTAGAGGTTAAGCATGATGGGCCAGTCATTGAAAGCAAAGCCCTTGAGCAAGGCACTTTATTTTATCCTGCAAGTCCCCCTGGAAAAGAGCATCTGCTAAATTGGCTGAAATGTCAAGGACATTTTTCTATATGAGGAAGTGGATCTGTAATGCTTACAGGAACTCAAATAAAACATAAATCAGGTTTGGTTGGAATTGCATCCCTTGGCCAGAATGCTGACCTGGTTAAATTGCTAGGTAAAGCTGTGCACATCACTTTATGTGGTGTAACTGAGTTCAAAGCAGCACAGTAGTATGAATATGCAGCTGTTGTTAATCTCAGTCAGCTTGTTAGCTGGTGTAAGAGAGCATCTGCATGGCTGCAATAATAGGAGAGGGCTGTTACACAGGAATGAAAGGAACACTATGTTTGAATATATTTGAGAGAAGAAGGAAAGACAAGGTAGAGTTCAGTTCCACATAAATATGTTGTTTTGTGGAACTTTCCCTATAAGATTAGAAGCTGTTTGAAGGTTGTGAGTCGTACCAAAGTACCTTCAGGACAACAACATTTTGGGAGATGAAAGCTTAGAAAATGCTGAATAAAGAGAATTTCGGGAAAGTGAATGAAACGGCTTACTGTAGTGACAGTCTCTCTGTCTACCCGTACCTGTCATTTTCTCACACTTTGAAAACTGTTTGTGTCAGTGTTTTTATTACAGTTGGATAAATACGTAAGGGTTTAAAAAATATACACTACCGTTCAAAAGTTTGGGGTCACTTAGAAATGTCATTGTTCTTGAAAGAAAAGCACATTTTTTGTCCATTAAAATAACATCAAATTGATCAGAAATACAGTGTAGACATGTTAATGTTAATGTTGTAAATGGCTATTGTAGCTGGAAACGGCTGATTTTTAATGGTATATCTACATAGGCGTGCAGAGGCCCATTATCAGCAACCATCACTCCTGTGTTCCAATGGCACGTTGTGTTAGCTAATCCAAGTTTATCATTTTAAAAGGCTAATTGATCATTAGAAAACTCTCTTGCAATTATGTTAGCACAGATGAAAACTGTTTTCCTGATTAAAGAAGCAATAAAACTGGCCTTCTTTAGACTAGTTGAGTATCTTGAGCATCAGCATTTGTAGGTTCAATTACAGGCTCAAAATGGCCAGAAACAAAACACTTTCTTCTGAAACTCGTCAGTCTATTCTTGTTCTGAGAAATTAAGGCTATTCCATGCAAGAAATTGCCAAGAAACTGAAGATCTCAAACAGCGCTGTGTACTACTCACTTTATAGAACAGCACAAACTGTCTCTAACCAGAATATAAAGAGGAGTGGGAGGCTCCGTTGCACAACTGAGCAAGAGGACAAGTACATTAGAGTGTCTAGTTTGAGAAACAGATGCCTCACAAGTCCTGAACTGGCAGGTTCATTAAATAGTACCCGCAAAACACCAGTCAACATTAACAGTGAAGAGGCGACTCTGGGATGCTGGCCTTCTAGGCAGAGTTGCAAAGAAAAAGCCATATCTCAGACTGGCCAATAAAAATAAAAGATTAAGATGGGCAAAAAAACACAGACACTGGTCTGAGGAACTCTGCCTAGAAGGCCAGCATGCCGGAGTCACCTCTTCACTGTTGACATTGAGACTGGTGTTTTGCAGGTACTATTTAATGAAGCTGCCATTGGAACACAGGAGTGATGGTTGCTGAATATTTGTTTCCCAGTAGTTGTTTTCTGCATTTGGAAAAAGTAATATGCTCTGTCTCATTCACATATACTGTCTTTCTACATAGAAATAGAATCACTATGATGATGGGATTCTGTTTCTATGGTCCTTCCCCATAGGCTGACAAGTGAGGTTTTTGTGGGTACTAATGTATGCAAACAGGAAATATAACAGGAATTCACTCCCGGGTTGGTTCCTGTCGATACAATGATTTAAAGCCATTGATCCATCATGGCTTTTTACAGCTCAGTGTGTAATTTATAGACGGCTCTAGTCCATCCGTCGGTTAGGTTAGAACACTGTGACCACCAGCTACAGTGCAAAGCTCCCTTCCCTCAGCTAACTACAACCCACATATGGAATGTGTCCCAAATGGCACCTTGATCCCTATTTAGTGCACTACTCTTGACCATAACCCATAGGGCTCAGGTCAAAAGTAGTACACTATATAGGAAATAGAGTGTAATTTGGGACACAGTAATGGACATCTATGTCAATCTTCATGTAAATGTTAGAGGCCAATGGCCACCATACTACATACCCCTGATAGGTTCTAAGTTCTGGTACAAATCCAGTTGGACTACAGTTGGAGTCACCTCCTTGTATTTCTAGTACAAACAGTCAGTCTCTGTTGCTAGGCAACAACTAAGTCTGTTCCTCCTATTGGTGTTGTCGTGGCCCAGTCTGAGTCCAGAACCTTCAGTCAGATAGTCTTCAACACATTTAGTCAGTTTTATGCATAAATTCATGGTACTTTAGCAAGGTGTCATCCATATGAACTCAAGATAGTGCATTAGTATTGCTACAGAGATGACATCATCAAGCCCCATGTAAACAAACGCAAAACAAGCAGGGGTCTAGCCCCCCCTTTGAGGTTCTTGACAGAGCAGCCAAGGAAGTGAGAGAAGGGAAGAAGTCCATAAGAGTACAAGCAACTAGCAAGGATGGAAAAAAATAGACTGAATGACACTGAAGAGGTACAGAGACAAACAACTAAAACAAATATGTAGCTGTGGGAAAGTGAGTCTGTGACAGAGTAGCAGAGGAACACAAGGTCTCATCTGATGACTTGGAGTCTGAGCTGTATAAAGAGAGGATGTGACAGAGTAGCAGAGGAACACAAGGTCTCATCTGATGACTTGGAGTCTGAGCTGTATAAAGTGAGTCTGTGGCAGAGTAGCAGAGGAACACAAGGTCTCATCTGATGACTTGGAGTCTGAGCTGTATAAAGAGAGGATGTGACAGAGTAGCAGAGGAACACAAGGTCTCATCTGATGACTTGGAGTCTGAGCTGTGTGAAAGTGGGTCTGTGACAGAGTAGCAGAGGAACACAAGGTCTCATCTGATGACTTGGAGTCTGAGCTGTATAAAGTGAGTCTGTGACAGAGTAGCAGAGGAACAGAAGGTCTCATCTGATGACTTGGAGTCTGAGCTGTATAAAGTGAGTCTGTGACAGAGTAGCAGAGGAACACAAGGTCTCATCTGATGACTTGGAGTCTGAGCTGTATAAAGTGAGTCTGTGACAGAGTAGCAGAGGAACACAAGGTCTCATCTGGTGACTTGGAGTCTGAGCTGTATAAAGTGAGTCTGTGACAGAGTAGCAGAGGAACACAAGGTCTCATCTGATGACTTGGAGTCTGAGCTGTGTGAAAGTGAGTCTGTGACAGAGTTGCAGAGGAACACAAGATCTCATCTGATGACTTGGAGTCTGAGCTGTATAAAGTGAGTCTGTGGCAGAGTAGCAGAGGAACACAAGGTCTCATCTGATGACTTGGAGTCTGAGCTGTATAAAGTGAGTCTGTGACAGAGTAGCAGAGGGACACAAGGTCTCATCTGATGACTTGGAGTCTGAGCTGTATAAAGTGAGTCTGTGACAGAGTAGCAGAGGAACACAAGGTATCATCTGATGACTTGGAGTCTGAGCTGTATAAAGAGAGGATGTGACAGAGTAGCAGAGGAACACAAGGTCTCATCTGATGACTTGGAGTCTGAGCTGTGTGAAAGTGAGTCTGTGACAGAGTAGCAGAGGAACACAAGGTCTCATCTGATGACTTGGAGTCTGAGCTGTATAAAGTGAGTCTGTGGCAGAGTAGCAGAGGAACACAAGGTCTCATCTGATGACTTGGAGTCTGAGCTGTATAAAGTGATTCTGTGACAGAGTAGCAGAGGAACACAAGGTCTCATCTGATGACTTGGAGTTAGAGCTGTATAAAGAGAGGATGTGACAGAGTAGCAGAGGAACACAAGGTCTCATCTGATGACTTGGAGTCTGAGCTGTATAAAGTGAGTCTGTGACAGAGTAGCAGAGGAACACAAGGTCTCATCTGATGACTTGGAGTCTGAGCTGCATAAAGTGAGTCTGTGACAGAGTAGCAGAGGAACACAAGGTCTCATCTGATGACTTGGAGTCTGAGCTGTATAAAGAGAGGATGTGACAGAGTAGCAGAGGAACACAAGGTCTCATCTGATGACTTGGAGTCTGAGCTGTATAAAGTGAGTCTGTGACAGAGTAGCAGAGGAACACAAGGTCTCATCTGATGACTTGGAGTCTGAGCTGTATAAAGAGAGGATGTGACAGAGTAGCAGAGGAACACAAGGTCTCATCTGATGACTTGGAGTCTGAGCTGTATAAAGAGAGGATGTGACAGAGTAGCAGAGGAACACAAGGTCTCATCTGATGACTTGGAGTCTGAGCTGTATAAAGTGAGTCTGTGACAGAGTAGCAGATGAACACAAGGTCTCATCTGATGACTTGGAGTCTGAGCTGTGTGAAAGTGAGTCTGTGACAGAGTAGCAGAGGAACACAAGGTCTCATCTGATGACTTGGAGTCTGAGCTGTATAAAGAGAGGATGTGACAGAGTAGCAGAGGAACACAAGGTCTCATCTGATGACTTGGAGTCTGAGCTGTATAAAGTGAGTCTGTGACAGAGTAGCAGAGGAACACAAGGTCTCATCTGATGACTTGGAGTCTGAGCTGTGTGAAAGTGAGTCTGTGACAGAGTAGCAGAGGAACACAAGGTCTCATCTGATGACTTGGAGTCTGAGCTGTGTGAAAGTGAGTCTGTGACAGAGTAGCAGAGGAACACAAGGTCTCATCTGATGACTTGGAGTCTGAGCTGTGTGAAAGTGAGTCTGTGACAGAGTAGCAGAGGAACACAAGGTCTCATCTGATGACTTGGAGTCTGAGCTGTATAAAGAGAGGATGTGACAGAGTAGCAGAGGAACACAAGGTCTCATCTGATGACTTGGAGTCTGAGCTGTATAAAGTGAGTCTGTGACAGAGTAGCAGATGAACACAAGGTCTCATCTGATGACTTGGAGTCTGAGCTGTGTGAAAGTGAGTCTGTGACAGAGTAGCAGAGGAACACAAGGTCTCATCTGATGACTTGGAGTCTGAGCTGTATAAAGAGAGGATGTGACAGAGTAGCAGAGGAACACAAGGTCTCATCTGATGACTTGGAGTCTGAGCTCTATAAAGTGAGTCTGTGACAGAGTAGCAGAGGAACACAAGGTCTCATCTGATGACTTGGAGTCTGAGCTGTGTGAAAGTGAGGATGTGACAGAGTAGCAGAGGAACACAAGGTCTCATCTGATGACTTGGAGTCTGAGCTGTGTGAAAGTGAGTCTGTGACAGAGTAGCAGAGGAACACAAGGTCTCATCTGATGACTTGGAGTCTGAGCTGTGTGAAAGTGAGTCTGTGACAGAGTAGCAGAGGAACACAAGGTCTCATCTGATGACTTGGAGTCTGAGCTGTATAAAGAGAGGATGTGACAGAGTAGCAGAGGAACACAAGGTCTCATCTGATGACTTGGAGTCTGAGCTCTATAAAGTGAGTCTGTGACAGAGTAGCAGAGGAACACAAGGTCTCATCTGATGACTTGGAGTCTGAGCTGTGTGAAAGTGAGTCTGTGACAGAGTAGCAGAGGAACACAAGGTCTCATCTGATGACTTGGAGTCTGAGCTGTGTGAAAGTGAGTCTGTGACAGAGTAGCAGAGGAACACAAGGTCTCATCTGATGATTTGGAGTCTGAGCTGTGTGAAAGTGAGTCTGTGACAGAGTAGCAGAGGAACACAAGGTCTCATCTGATGACTTGGAGTCTGAGCATGATAAACAAATCAAGAATCTCGTGGACCAGTTTCATGGGCTTAGTAGCCTCAAATACAGAGAACTTGCCAATGAATTGGCAGATTGAAACATCCCTGTCCCAGATAACTGGTCAAGAGATGGAAGGGTAAGTGATATTGAATAGAGAAATCTATATCTGAATGTAGGCATACATTTAAGATCATATATCACACCCCCATTCCATTAATTAAACTTTGACCTACCAGCACCATCACCCAGTCACAGGACACCGGCACCCACTTACCCCAAGGCGGCTCCACTTACCCTGAACCAATGCTCAATTATTTCATATTTACCTGTTTCAATCTGCCAAGTTGTGCCAAGAGATCACTTTTTCTGGACAAGCTATGTTGTTATTTTTTTATTAATTCAGAGTATTTCCAGGGATACACAGCATCCTGAATAATAGATATCTTTGTTCGAAAAAATACTATATTTCCCTTGACGTAGTGATGCTGAATGTGTAGAACGTCCCAACACACCCCATTATCCCCTATATTGAGGTTGTAATGTGACAAGCCAGGTCGCTGAGTTAGCCTAAGCATTGACCGCTCGGTGTGGAGACCAAACCCTCTGGTTATGGGTGTTCCTGTTGGATTAATAGAAATGCTGTCAAGCTCAAGATCAGATCATTACCATTTAAGTGGAATGAAAGGGGAAGACAAGTTCAACAATTTCTGATGTGTCAGCAAACCATCCCTAAATAATAATGTGTGTGAGGAATTACAACAACAAGCCAGTCAAATTCTTTCTTTTCGATATTAGGAAATGTGATCATCACCGTCTGCCGTTACACCATTTCTTGAAACTAATAAGTGGCTAAACTGGGAAAAGATTAAGCACACTTAGATTTCTGACCCATAAAAGTCCAAATAAAGAAAACATCTCCAGAGTAAATATGAGTCTGACATCAGTGATGATATCGGACGTGTGTGTGTGTGTGTGTGACCGGTGTGTGTGTCCGGTGTGTGTGTCCTGTGTGTGCGTGTGTGTGTTCATCCCAGTGTCCCCTGCAGCTGAGCGGCTGCGCTATATCCTGGGAGAGGAGGATGACATGCCCACCCCCACACTGTTCACTGAGATGGACACGCTGCAGCAGGACGGGGATGAGCTGGAGTGGAAAGAGTCTGCTAGGTGACTGCTGACCCACAGATTACACACACAGACCTACAGAATCATAACAGATTACACACACAAACCTACAGAATCATAACAGATTGCACACACAGACCTACAGAATCATAACAGATTACACACACAAACCTACAGAATCATAACAGATTACACACACAAACCTACAGAATCATAACAGATTACTCACCCAGACCTACATAATCATAACAGATTACACACGCAAACCTAAAGAATCATAACAGATTACACACACAAACCTACAGAATCATAAGAGATTACACACGCAAACCTACAGAATCATAACAGATTACTCACACAGACCTACAGTATCATAACAGATTACACACGCAAACCTAAAGAATCATAACAGATTACACACACAAACCTACAGAATCATAAGAGATTACACACGCAAACCTACAGAATCATAACAGATTACTCACACAGACCTACAGAATCATAACAGATTACTCACACAGACCTACAGAATCATAACAGATTACTCACACAGACCTACAGAATCATAACAGATTACTCACACAGACCTACAGAATCATAACAGATTACTCACACAGACCTACAGAATCATAACAGATTACTCACACAGACCTACAGAATCATAACAGATTACTCACACAGACCTACAGAATCATAACAGAAACGTACAGTAGAATCCAGCCAATGTCAAATCTGTTCATGCCAAAACAAGTTCATGTCAAGACGTTGACAGTCTATGTTATCAACTTCTGAGTCAACTGTAGTATAGGCTAATTTATATTTTAACATGTGCATGGTGATACCAAAAATACATGCCATAAAACAAATTGTCCCATTCCTTCAGCATAGACAGATGTCATTCCAATTTTGAATGAATGAATGTCTGAGCTACTGAATGTCGTAGCTACTGAATGTCTGAGGTACTGAATGTCTGAGGTACTGAATGTTTGAGCTACTGAATGTCGTAGCTACTGAATGTCTGAGGTACTGAATGTCTGAGCTACTGAATGTCTGAGTGCAGTCAGTGTTTTCAGTCAGTGTTCTAATCTAATACCAGATTCGACATTAGTCATTTTTAACTTCCAACTCATTTGACGCCTCCAACTCATGTCCTCTATCTGTCCCTGTGCTGTGGTCCAGGTGGGTGAAGTTTGAAGAGAAGGTGGAGGAGGGAGGAGAGAGGTGGAGCAAGCCCCATGTGTCCACCCTGTCCCTGCACAGTCTGTTTGAGCTGAGGACCTGTATACAGACCGGCACTGTGCTGCTTGATCTGGAGGGATACTCACTGCCACAGATAGTTGGTGAGCAACACAAACTCCTTTGTACAGAGCACTAATGCATGCCATATGTGTGATTCTTACCTAATGTTAAGACGTAGTACTGTAAAAAATGTCAAGTCTCTGTCGCAATTGACAAGCAGAGGCATTTCAGCATGGTTGCCCTTCTAAGAAGAGTTAGCTTAATGTGTACAGATGTAGGATCTTAATTTGATCACCCTATTGCATGAGAACTTTCCTGCAATACAGGAAATGTAAAACTTGTAGTGTTTTTGAGGTTTAAAAAGGCTTTGGAAGTTTGTAATTACCACTTACAAATTTCAGACTTGATTTTCCCGTACAACATTTTGTATCAACCTCTACAAAAATGTCCATGAATTATAATCTACATAATAATTCACATTTCCTGTTGCTGCAGGATTATTTTCCTGCTGTAGAAAACTGGCTCAAATTAAGATGCTAGTAGCCTTCAGTTGTTGACAAGAAAGATGTTATGGTACCAAGAAGGAAATGAAGTGATGATCGTGAGTGATTCTACACAAACAATAATAAGACCACATTCTCCTCCAGATGAAATCATTGAGCAGCAGGTAGACGAGGGCATGCTATCTCCTGACCTGAGAGAGAAGATCAGCTTTGTCCTCCTGAGGAAGCACAGGCACCAGACCAAAAAGCCCATCCACCGCTCTCTGGCTGACATGGGCAAGGCCAGCGGTGGTGGTGCCCGTGAGTGTCCCTCTGCTCTCTGGTCAAGTATGGCCGTCAGTAGCTTGAGACACATTATAGTACTTCCTAAATGTTACATTTGTATTCTACTTATATACATTAAAACATCAAATTGTATGCCCACGGCCCAGGCTGTCTTACACTTTCATTAATTGCAATTGACCACACATCTTTTCATGCAATAATCTCAGTTTTATTCAATTCAATTCAACAAACGTTATTTATCCCCAAGGGGAAATTATAATCTTGTTCAGCTGTCTTCTTTACTTGTATTCCCTCCTCAGCCCGTAGTCCAGGTGCAGCAGCCGCATTCAACCGCTCCACAGAAGACCTCCGCATGAAATCACAGCCAGGAGGCTATGGTCGTCTGCGTGAGTCTGCCTGCTCCTCTGTCTCTCTCTGTACCTCTCTCTCTGTACTTCTCTCGCTACATCTCTTTCAATTCAATTCAATTCAAAGGACTTTATTGGCATGGGAAATATATGTTGACATTGCCGAAGCAAATGGAGTAGATAAAATGCAAAAGTGAAATAAACAAAAAAATGAACAGTAAACATTACACTCACAGAAGTTCCAAAAGAATAAAGACATTACAAATGTCATATTGTGTGTAGAGACGGATCAAGGCGCAGCGTGCTCTGAGTTCCACATCTTTATTTTTGTGAAACTTACAAAAACAAAAGGAAACTAACTAACTAAAAAACAAGATCCCACAAAACACAGTTGGGAAATGGCTGCCTAAATATGATCCCCAATCAGAGACAACGATAAACAGCTGCCTCTGATTGGGAACCATACCAGGCCAACATAGATATAAACACACTAGATCACCCACTCTAGTCACACCCCAACCTAACCAAAATAGAGAATTGAAGGTGGTCAGGTATTCTTCCACTGTGTACTCTCTGTTTAGGGCCAAATAGCATTCTAGTTTGCTCTGTTTTTTTGTTAATCATTTCCAATGTGTCAAGTAATTATCTTTTTGTTTTCTCATGATTTGGTTGGGTCTAATTGTGTTGCTGTCCTGGGGCTATGTGGGCTGTGTTCGTGTTTGTGGACAGAGCCCCAGGACCAGCTTGCTTAGGGGACTCTTCTCCAGGTTCATCTCTCTGTAGGTGAAGGCTTTGTTATTGAAGGTTTGGGAATCGCTTCCTTTTAGGTGGTTGAAGAATTTAACGTCTCTTTTCTGGATTTTGATAATTAGCGGGTATCAGCCTAGTTCTGCTCTGCATGCATTATTTGGTGTTCAACGTTGTACACAGAATATATTTTTGCAGAAGAGTCTCAATTTGGTGTTTGTCCCATTTTGTGATTTCTTGGTTGGTGATTGGACCCCAGACATCACAACCATAAAGGGTAATGGGTTCTATAACTGATTCAAGTATTTTTAGCCAGATCCTAATTGGTATGTTGAATTTTATGTTACTTTTGATGGCATAGAATGCCCTTCTTGCCTTGTCTCTCAGATCGTTAACAGCTTTGTGGAAGTTACCTGTGGCGCTGATTTTAGGCCAAGGTATGTATAGTTTTTTGTGTGCTCTAGGGCAACGGTGTCTAGATGGAATTTGTATTTGTGGTCCTGGGGACTGGACCTTTTTGGAACACCATTATTTTGGTCTTACTGATATTTACTGTCAGGGCCCAGATCTGGCAGAATCTGTGCATAATATCTAGGTGTTGCTGTAGGCCCTCCTTGGTTGGTGACAGAAGCACCAGATCATCAGCAAAGAGTAGACATTTGACTTCAGATTCTAGTAGGGTGAGGCCGTGTGCTGCAGAATTTTCTAGTGCCCTCGCCAACTCGTTGATATTTATGTTGAAGAGGGTGGGGCTTAAGCTGCATCCCTGTCTCACCCCACGGCCCTGTGGGAAGTGTGTTTTTTGCCTATTTTAACCGCACACTTGTTGTTTGTGTACATGGATTTTATAATGTCGTATGTTTTACCCCCAACACCACTTTCCATCAATTTGTATAGCAGACCCTCATGCCAAATTGAGTCAAAGGCTTTTTTGAAATCAACAAAGCATGAGAAGACTTTGCCTTTGTTTTGGTTTGTTTGTTTGTCAATTAGGGTGTGCAGGGTGAATACATGGTCTGTTGTACGGTAATTTGGTAAAAAGCTGAGGAAATGTACGAGTCTGATGTTAATGATAATGCAGAGGATTTTTCCAAGATTGCTGTTGACGCATATCCCATGGTAGTTATTGGGGTCAAATCTGTCTTCACTTTTGTGGATTGGGGTGATCAATCCTTGGTTCCAAATATTGGGGACGATGCCAGAGCTAAGGATGATGTTAAAGAGTTTTAGTATAGCCAAATGGAATTTGTTGTCTGAATATTTGAGGCCTTTTTGGGTTGGAGGGTTTTTATTTGGTCCTGTAGCTCATTCAAGGTAATTGGAGAATCCAGTGGGTTCTGGTAGTCTTTATTTGATTCTAAGATATGTATTTGATCATGTATATGTTTTGCTCTTTGTTCTTTGTTATATAGCCAAAAAGATTGGAGAAGTGGTTTACCCATACATCTCCATTTTGGATAGATACATCTTCCTGTTGTTGTTTTTCTCTCTGCACCTCTCTCTCACTCTCTCTGTACCTCTCTCTCTCTCTCTCTGTACATCTCTCTCTCTCTCTCTCTGTACATCTCTCTCTCTCTCTCTCTCTGTGTACATCTCTCTCTCTCTCTCTCTCTCTCACTCTCTCTGTACCTCTCTCTCTCTCTCTGTACATCTCTCTCTCTCTGTACATCTCTCTCTCACTCTCTCTGTACATCTCTCTCTCTCTCTCACTCTCTCTCTGTACCTCTCTCTCTCTCTCTGTACATCTCTCTCTCTCTCTCTCTCTGTACATCTCTCTCTCTCTCTCTCTCTCACTCTCTCTGCACCTCTCTCTCACTCTCTATGTACCTCTCACTCTCTCTGTACATCTCTCTCTCTCTCTCTCTCTGTACATCTCTCTCTCTCTCTGTACATCTCTCTCTCTCTCTCTCTCTGTACATCTCTCTCTCTCTCTGTACCTCTCTCTCTGTCCTCTCTCTCTCTGTCCTTTCTCTCTCTCTCTCTGTACATCTCTCTCTCTCTCTCTCTCTGTACATCTCTCTCTCTCTCTCTCTGTACCTCTCTCTCTCTGTCCTCTCTCTCTCTGTCCTTTCTCTCTCTCTCTGTACATCTCTCTCTCTATATACCTACCTCTCTCTCTCTCTCTCTCTCTCTCTCTCTGTACGTCTCTCTCTCTCTGTACCTCTCTCTTTCTGTACCTCTCTCTCTCTCTCTCTTTCTGTACCCCTCTCTCTCTCTGCCCTCTCTCTCTCTCTCTCTCTGTCCTCTCTCTTTACATCTCTCTCTCTCTGTACCTCTCTCTCTCTCTCTATCTCTCTGTACATATCTCTCTCTCTCTATGTACCTCTCTCTCTCTGTACCTCTCTCTCTGTCCTTTCTCTCTCTCTCTCTCTCTCTCTCTCTGTACATCCCTCTCTCTCTCTGTACCTCTCTCTCTCTCTCTCTATGTACCTCTCTCTCTCTGTACCTCTCTCTCTGTCCTTTCTCTCTCTCTCTCTCTCTCTGTACATCCCTCTCTCTCTCTGTACCTCTCTCACTCAATTCAATTCAATTTGCTTTATTGGCATGACGTAACAATGTACATATTGCCAAACGCTTATTTTGGATATTTACAATATACAAATGAGAATCAAAATTGTCAACGGGACAACAGTAACAACAATAACCAAGTGTCAAAATAGCCATACATTCAACAATAACAACAAGCATACAATGGAGTACATGTGCATGTTGATTGGTCTGTCAGACACTGTCCCTCAACTTATGGCAGGCAGTAATGTAGTGCGCTGCCAACCCACAGCTCTCTGCGTCCTCCCCCAACAGGACGGGTAGCCTACTCTCATCAGAGAGGTCTTTGAAACCTTGAATAAGTGTTTCAAATTTGGGGAAATGACACTCTCTAATTGTTTTATATTTTTGACATTTTGTCAGGAAATGCAGCTCCGTCTCAGGTTCTGCTGTTTTGCAGTGGTTGCACAGCCTTTCCTCTACAGGAAGCCAGGTTTTCCTGTGTCTACCCTTCTCAATGGCAAGGCTGTGCTCACTGAGCCTGTACTTTGTCAAGATTTTTGGTTTTGATCAGTAACCATGGTCAAATATTTAGCCACAGTGTACTCTCGATTTAGGTCACTCTCTCTCTGTACCTTTCTCTCTCTCTCTCTCTCTCTCTCTGTACCTCGCTCTCTCTCTCTCTCTCTCTCTCTCTCCAAACCTCTTTTTCTCTCTCTGTACCTCTCTCTCTCTCTCTCTCTCCGAACCTCTTTTTCTCTCTCTGTACCTCTCTCTCTCTCTCTCCGTACCTCTCTCTCTCTCTGTACCTTTCTCTCTCTCTCTCTCTCTGTACCTCTCTCTCTCTCTCTCTCTCTCCAAACCTCTCTCTCTCTCTCTGTACCTCTCTCTCTCTCTCTCGCTCTCTCTCCGAACCTCTTTTTCTCTCTCTGTACCTCTCTCTCTCTCCGTACCTCTCTCTCTCTCTGTTCCTCTCTCTCTCCCTCTGTACCTCTCTCATTCTCTCTCTATACCTCTCTCTCTCTCTACCTCTCTCTCTCTGTGTACCTCTCTGTACCTCTAACATTGCCAAAGCAAGATAAGTTTATATCTCTATCTCTATGCACCTCTCACTGCTTTCATCATCTCTCTAGAGCCTGTTTGTCTCTCTTTCTCTCTTTCTTTCACTCTCTCTTCCTTTGACTTCTTTTATCACTTCTAAATATCCAATTATTTCCCTGTCTTTTCAGATGTATTTAAAGCTCTAGAATACTAGACAATATATAATAATATGTACTATACTAGACAATATTTCATCGTCTTCATGGCATGAACTCATTTCATTTGAAGAAGAAAAAACTGAACAAAAAATTATTAGCAAATTTTTCATTGATAATTAGAACCCTCTCCATATCCTAAGCAATTGTTTATATGTACTGTGTTGTTTTGCAGGTCATGCCCAAAGTAGGAGCATGAATGACATTTCAGACACTCCGAGCACAGACCAGGTGACCCACTAATATAACATTACAACTCATCAGGCTCAATTCAATCAAACATTGTCCTTGCACAGATAAATGACTGGTTTTACTGAATTATTGTCATAATATAATGTATATTTATTTCATGTAGGTTAATCTAGATTAGTTACATTACTGAAAATGTCATTAAGCAGGGATGATGTTAGTTTTCTGCAAAGCTGTTTGATTGAATTGCAACCAGAGTGTTTTTAATGCAGGAATGAATGTTTCTTATTTTGTAATAGCACAACGTGTTGAGTGTGTGTACTCCATGTGAACGCTATGATCCTTTATTGATGTCACTTGTTAAATCCACTTCAATCAGTGTAGATGAAGGGAAGGATAATGATTTTTTTAGCCTTGAGACAATTGAGACATGGATTGTGTATGTGTGCCATTCAGAGGGTGAATGGACAAGACAAAAGATTGAACTTCCTTTGAACGGGGTATGGTAGTAGGTGCCAGGCGCACTGTTTTGTGTCTAGAACGGCAACGCTGCTGGGTTTTTCCCACTCAGCAGTTTCCAGTGTGTATCAAACTACCCAAAGGACATCCAGCCCACTTGACACAACTGTGGGAAGCATTGGAGTCAACATGGGCCAGCATCGCTGTGGAACGCTTTCGACACCTTGAAGAGTCCATGCACGATGAATTGAGGCTCTTCTGAGGGCAAAATATAGTCAATATTAGGAAGGTGGTCCTAATGTTTGATATACTGAGTGTATATGTGTGCTTGTACATGACATATAGTGTATTAAGTAACATTTAACCCGTAATCTAATGTTACTTTCTGTACATACGCAGTAGAGGATTTGGATTACAGTTGTGTTTCGTTGTTGCCAGGTGAGCCCGATGGAAACAGTGTTGTTATAATTAAATCTTGGATTGTGTTTGTTTTAGTGTTCGTGTCACAGAGTTATCTGGGGAGCAGGCGGGCATACAACTCAGTGTTGTCTAAGGATGATTTAACAGTAGCATTTAAACCCAGTGAGAAATACAGCCCCTCCCTGAATGATAGGTCAGGTGTATTGTGCTGAGCGTTGGGTTGAAACAGTTGCCTCTGCCAAGTTTATGCCCAAATAATTGTCTTGAGATAATGTGCTGGACAAATATGCCATGTTTAACTCAGTAGACACATCAATGAATACATCTCTGGGTACTTGACCGTTCCTGTATCTGTTTGGCCAGCGTAAAGCAGAACCAGGCTGATTTCCAGGCTATGCCAATCTACCCTCACTGATTAGGGGAAGGGGGATACCTAGTCAGTTGTACAACTGAATGCATGCAACTGAAATGTGTCCTCCGCGTTTAACCCAACCCCTCTGAATCAGAGAGGTGCAGGGGCTGCCTTAAATCGACATCCACGTCTTCGGCACGCGGGAAACTGTCTTGCTCAGGGGCAGAATCACAGATCTTTACTTTGTCAGCTCGGGGATTTGATCCAGCAACTTTTTGGTTACTGACGCAGCGCTCTAACCACTATTATTCTCTGGTTGAGTGGTTTTTACTTAACGTAGTCGCAGGGGGATGTTTGAATCAACAGTAGGTCACATGTGCCAGTTTGCTAGTGATAGCCCACGTGTCGTGTGTGTCGCTGGCAATGGCCTCCGTAGATGAGCTGACATAGCCCGTGACTGTGCTAGGTTTGTCTGGGTCAGTATTGAGCTGCCATTGGGAAAACGTGCTTCTCAGTGTCCCATCCTCGTGCCTCTGCTGCCTCACATGTAGAGACTGGGATTGGCATTGGGATTGTACGTTCATAGCGGGTGAGATCGTTAGTATCTCATTTGCAGCCCACCTTCGCATGCGATGGGTCAGTTCAGGTTATACGGCCACATTTCTTTCCCACGGTCAAGCCCCAGTCTCCAATGGATGTAGTATTTTTTTTACATTCACTAGAATTGCTTTAAATGTTATGCTCAGAGACTAGTTTATTTTATCCAGCAAAAACATAAGCTGCCAGAACAGCAGTGAGGTGAAATGTAATGATATTTTCAAACAGATCAGTGAGTGGATCGATGAAAGGCCAAGGGCATTGATAGAACACAATGACAACGTCAAGCAGGAGAACACTATTGTATACACATATCTAATGTCTTCCCTGTCACAACTGAATCCTTTATTAATGTCATATTAGGATATTTATGTGCGTATGAATGTATAAAAAAAACTTGAAACTTGAACTTGAAAATATGATGAAATTTCATCTCAAAATGTTCTTGTCAGTTATGCTGACAAGATATCCAGTGTCCATACCATATACAGTATGCCCTGATGTATCAACTCTCTCTGACTGTCCTTCTTACCCCTCCCTCCCTCATTCCCTCCATCCATAGCTAAGGAATAAGTTCATGAAAAAGATCCCTAGAGATGCTGAGGCATCTAATGTTCTGGTGGGTGAAGTGGACTTCCTGGATAAGCCCTTTGTAGCCTTTGTCCGCCTGGCCCAGGCCACCACTCTGGGAGGACTGACAGAGGTTCCTGTGCCCACCAGGTAATGAGCTGCCTGCCTGCCTGCCTGTCTGTCTGTCTGTCTGTCTGTCTGTCTGTCTGTCTGTCTGTCTGTCTGTCTGTCTGTCTGTCTGTCTGTCTGTCTGTCTGTCTGTCTGTCTGTCTGTCTGTCTGTCTGTCTGTCTGTCTGTCTGTCTGTCTGTCTGTCTGTCTGTCTGTCTGTCTGTCTGTCTGTCGATCGGTCTAGCTGTCTGTCTGTCTGTCAGTCAGTCTGTCTATTTGTCTCTTTCTCTGTGTTCTTTGTATCTGTTCTTATGCTCATGCAAGCACATATTTTGACATTTTGTCGACCCTAACCTATTCCCCACACAGCCTTACCTAACCTTGGTTATGTATATTGCTCTGGATGAAAGCGCCTGCTAAAGGACTAACATGTAAACAATGTCTGACATATAAGTACTAGCTGTACATAATGGCTACATCTTGCCTTGTCCATTGTATCTGTTCTTATGCCCATGCAGCACATACTGTAGTTAGACATTTTGTGAGCCATTGTTGAGGTTTCTTTTCCCCTGCACTACCACAGATTCCTGTTTATTCTGTTGGGGCCAACAGGAAAAGCCAAGTCCTATAATCAGATCGGTCGAGCCATAGCTACCCTAATGGTGGATGACGTAAGTGTCTGTCAATGTTTCTTTCTTTTCATGAATGCAGATGACATGACAGATCAAATCAAATCAAATGTATTTATATAGCCCTTCGTACATCAGCTGATATCTCAAAGTGCTGTACAGAAACCCAGCCTAAAACCCCAAACAGCAAGCAATGCAGGTGTAGAAGCACGGTGGCTAGGAAAAACTCCCTAGAAAGGCCAAAACCTAGGAAGAAACCTAGAGAGGAACCAGGCTATGAGGGGTGGCCAGTCCTCTTCTGGCTGTGCCGGGTGGAGATTATAACAGAACATGGCCAAGATGTTCAAATGTTCATAAATGACCAGCATGGTCATATAATAATAATCACAGTAGTTGTCGAGGGTGCAACAAGTCAGCACCTCAGGAGTAAATGTCAGTTGGCTTTTCATAGCCGATCATTAAGAGTATCTCTACCACTCCTGCTGTCTCTAGAGAGTTGAAAACAGCAGGTCTGGGACAGGTAGTACGTCCGGGGAACAGGTCAGCATTCCATAGCCGCAGGCAGAACAGTTGAAACTGGAGCAGCAGCACGGCCAGGTGGACTGGGGACAGCAAGGAGTCATCATGCCAGGTAGTCCTGAGGCATGGTCCTAGGGCTCAGGTCCTCCGAGAGAAAGAGAGAAAGAGAGAAAGAGAGAATTAGAGAGAGCATACTTAAATTCACACAGGACACCGGATAAGACAGGAGAAGTACTCCAGATATAACAAACTGACCCTAGGCCCCCGACACATAAACTACTGCAGCATAAATACTGGAGGCTGAAACAGGAGGACAGGGCCAAACAGGAAGGATATAACCCCACCCACTTTGCAAAAGCACATCCCCCACATCACTAGAGCGAACATGACAGATGACAGATGGCAGATGACAGATGACATGACAGATGACATGACAGTGGACATGACATATGACATTACAGATGACATGGAAATACAGGCTTGATGGTGTGTTAACTTGAGTCAGCCAGAACTCCACATGGTGATAATGAGGCCTTCATGGCTTGCTGTTGGTACCAGTCAGCCTCTCGTTATCAAAATAGCATGGATATAAATGTTTTATGTCAGACAGGTAACAGCCTGTTATTTCCCATAATAGACTGGCAGGTGTTTTGAACAGAGTCCCACCACTGTCATACATGAAGAATTGGTCCCTGGGTATGCATCCCATTAACTAATGAG
>NC_088408.1:81676052-81693552 GCF_034236695.1 Oncorhynchus nerka
TTCTGTTGTAACCAGAGTGTTTGTGTCTGTGTCTGTGGTAGGTTCTGTTGTAACCAGAGTGTTTGTGTCTATGTCTGCAGCAGGTTCTGTTGTAACCAGAGTGTTTGTGTCTGTGTCTGTGGTAGGTTCTGTTGTAACCAGAGTGTTTGTGTCTGTGTCTGTGGTAGGTTCTGTTGTAACCAGAGTGTTTGTGTCTGTGTCTGTGGTAGGTTCTGTTGTAACCAGAGTGTTTGTGTCTATGTCTGCAGCAGGTTCTGTTGTAACCAGAGTGTTTGTGTCTGTGTCTGTCGTAGGTTCTGTTGTAACCAGAGTGTTTGTGTCTGTGTCTGTGGTAGGTTCTGTTGTAACCAGAGTGTTTGTGTCTGTGTCTGTGGTAGGTTCTGTTGTAACCAGAGTGTTTGTGTCTATGTCTGCAGCAGGTTCTGTTGTAACCAGAGTGTTTGTGTCTGTGTCTGTAACCAGTAGGTTCTGTTGTAACCAGAGTGTTTGTGTCTGTGTCTGTGGTAGGTTCTGTTGTAACCAGAGTGTTTGTGTCTGTGTCTGTGGTAGGTTCTGTTGTAACCAGAGTGTTTGTGTCTGTGTCTGTGGTAGGTTCTGTTGTAACCAGAGTGTTTGTGTCTGTGTCTGTGGTAGGTTCTGTTGTAACCAGAGTGTTTGTGTCTGTGTCTGTGGTAGGTTCTGTTGTAACCAGAGTGTTTGTGTCTATGTCTGCAGCAGGTTCTGTGGTAACTAGTGTGTTTGTGTCTGTGTCTGTGGTAGGTTCTGTTGTAACCAGAGTGTTTGTGTCTGTGTCTGTGGTAGGTTCTGTTGTAACCAGAGTGTTTGTGTCTGTGTCTGTGGTAGGTTCTGTTGTAACCAGAGTGTTTGTGTCTGTGTCTGTGGTAGGTTCTGTTGTAACCAGAGTGTTTGTGTCTGTGTCTGTGGTAGGTTCTGTTGTAACCAGAGTGTTTGTGTCTATGTCTGTGGTAGGTTCTGTTGTAACCAGAGTGTTTGTGTCTGTGTCTGTGGTAGGTTCTGTTGTAACCAGAGTGTTTGTGTCTATGTCTGCAGTAGGTTCTGTTGTAACCAGAGTGTTTGTGTCTGTGTCTGTGGTAGGTTCTGTTGTAACCAGAGTGTTTGTGTCTGTGTCTGTGGTAGGTTCTGTTGTAACCAGAGTGTTTGTGTCTGTGTCTGTGGTAGGTTCTGTTGTAACCAGAGTGTTTGTGTCTATGTCTGCAGCAGGTTCTGTTGTAACCAGAGTGTTTGTGTCTGTGTCTGTGGTAGGTTCTGTTGTAACCAGAGTGTTTGTGTCTGTGTCTGTGGTAGGTTCTGTTGTAACCAGAGTGTTTGTGTCTGTGTCTGTGGTAGGTTCTGTTGTAACCAGAGTGTTTGTGTCTATGTCTGCAGCAGGTTCTGTTGTAACCAGAGTGTTTGTGTCTGTGTCTGTGGTAGGTTCTGTTGTAACCAGAGTGTTTGTGTCTGTGTCTGTGGTAGGTTCTGTTGTAACCAGAGTGTTTGTGTCTATGTCTGTGGCAGGTTCTGTTGTAACCAGAGTGTTTGTGTCTATGTCTGTGGTAGGTTCTGTTGTAACCAGAGTGTTTGTGTCTGTGTCTGTGGTAGGTTCTGTTGTAACCAGAGTGTTTGTGTCTATGTCTGCAGCAGGTTCTGTTGTAACCAGAGTGTTTGTGTCTGTGTCTGTGGTAGGTTCTGTTGTAACCAGAGTGTTTGTGTCTGTGGCAGGTTCTGTTGTAACCAGTGTGTTTTTGTCTGAGGCAGGTTCTGCATCATAACCAGAGTGTTTGTGTCTGTGGTAGCTTCTGTGGTAACCAGAGTGTTTGTGTCTGTGTCTGTGGCAGGTTCTGTTGTAACCAGAGTGTTTGTGTCTGAGGCAGGTTCTGCATCATAACCAGAGTGTTTGTGTCTGTGGTAGCTTCTGTGGTAACCAGAGTGTTTGTGTCTGTGCCTGTGGCAGGTTCTGTTGTAACCAGAGTGTTTGTGTCTGTGTCTGTGGTAGGTTCTGTTGTAACCAGAGTGTTTGTGTCTGTGTCTGTGGTAGGTTCTGTTGTAACCAGAGTGTTTGTGTCTATGTCTGCAGCAGGTTCTGTTGTAACCAGAGTGTTTGTGTCTGTGTCTGTGGTAGGTTCTGTTGTAACCAGAGTGTTTGTGTCTGTGTCTGTGGTAGGTTCTGTTGTAACCAGAGTGTTTGTGTCTGTGTCTGTGGTAGGTTCTGTTGTAACCAGAGTGTTTGTGTCTGTGTCTGTGGTAGGTTCTGTTGTAACCAGAGTGTTTGTGTCTGTGTCTGTGGTAGGTTCTGTTGTAACCAGAGTGTTTGTGTCTGTGTCTGTGGTAGGTTCTGTTGTAACCAGAGTGTTTGTGTCTGTGTCTGTGGTAGGTTCTGTTGTAACCAGAGTGTTTGTGTCTATGTCTGCAGCAGGTTCTGTGGTAACTAGTGTGTTTGTGTCTGTGTCTGTGGTAGGTTCTGTTGTAACCAGAGTGTTTGTGTCTGTGTCTGTGGTAGGTTGTGTTGTAACCAGAGTGTTTGTGTCTGTGTCTGTGGTAGGTTCTGTTGTAACCAGAGTGTTTGTGTCTGTGTCTGTGGTAGGTTCTGTTGTAACCAGAGTGTTTGTGTCTGTGTCTGTGGTAGGTTCTGTTGTAACCAGAGTGTTTGTGTCTGTGTCTGTGGTAGGTTCTGTTGTAACCAGAGTGTTTTTGTCTATGTCTGCAGCAGGTTCTGTTGTAACCAGAGTGTTTGTGTCTGTGTCTGTGGTAGGTTCTGTTGTAACTGTTGTAACCAGAGTGTTTGTGTCTGTGTCTGTGGTAGGTTCTGTTGTAACCAGAGTGTTTGTGTCTGTGTCTGTGGTAGGTTCTGTTGTAACCAGAGTGTTTGTGTCTGTGTCTGTGGTAGGTTCTGTTGTAACCAGAGTGTTTGTGTCTATGTCTGCAGCAGGTTCTGTGGTAACTAGTGTGTTTGTGTCTGTGTCTGTGGTAGGTTCTGTTGTAACCAGAGTGTTTGTGTCTGTGTCTGTGGTAGGTTGTGTTGTAACCAGAGTGTTTGTGTCTGTGTCTGTGGTAGGTTCTGTTGTAACCAGAGTGTTTGTGTCTGTGTCTGTGGTAGGTTCTGTTGTAACCAGAGTGTTTGTGTCTGTGTCTGTGGTAGGTTCTGTTGTAACCAGAGTGTTTGTGTCTGTGTCTGTGGTAGGTTCTGTTGTAACCAGAGTGTTTGTGTCTATGTCTGTGGTAGGTTCTGTTGTAACCAGAGTGTTTGTGTCTGTGTCTGTGGTAGGTTCTGTTGTAACCAGAGTGTTTGTGTCTGTGTCTGTGGTAGGTTCTGTTGTAACCAGAGTGTTTGTGTCTGTGTCTGTGGTAGGTTCTGTTGTAACCAGAGTGTTTGTGTCTGTGTCTGTGGTAGGTTCTGTTGTAACCAGAGTGTTTGTGTCTATGTCTGCAGCAGGTTCTGTGGTAACTAGTGTGTTTGTGTCTGTGTCTGTGGTAGGTTCTGTTGTAACCAGAGTGTTTGTGTCTGTGTCTGTGGTAGGTTCTGTTGTAACCAGAGTGTTTGTGTCTGTGTCTGTGGTAGGTTCTGTTGTAACCAGAGTGTTTGTGTCTGTGTCTGTGGTAGGTTCTGTTGTAACCAGAGTGTTTGTGTCTGTGTCTGTGGTAGGTTCTGTTGTAACCAGAGTGTTTGTGTCTGTGTCTGTGGTAGGTTCTGTTGTAACCAGAGTGTTTTTGTCTATGTCTGCAGCAGGTTCTGTTGTAACCAGAGTGTTTGTGTCTGTGTCTGTGGTAGGTTCTGTTGTAACCAGAGTGTTTGTGTCTGTGTCTGTGGTAGGTTCTGTTGTAACCAGAGTGTTTGTGTCTGTGTCTGTGGTAGGTTCTGTTGTAACCAGAGTGTTTGTGTCTGTGTCTGTGGTAGGTTCTGTTGTAACCAGAGTGTTTGTGTCTATGTCTGCAGCAGGTTCTGTGGTAACTAGTGTGTTTGTGTCTGTGTCTGTGGTAGGTTCTGTTGTAACCAGAGTGTTTGTGTCTGTGTCTGTGGTAGGTTGTGTTGTAACCAGAGTGTTTGTGTCTGTGTCTGTGGTAGGTTCTGTTGTAACCAGAGTGTTTGTGTCTGTGTCTGTGGTAGGTTCTGTTGTAACCAGAGTGTTTGTGTCTGTGTCTGTGGTAGGTTCTGTTGTAACCAGAGTGTTTGTGTCTGTGTCTGTGGTAGGTTCTGTTGTAACCAGAGTGTTTGTGTCTATGTCTGCAGCAGGTTCTGTTGTAACCAGAGTGTTTGTGTCTGTGTCTGTGGTAGGTTCTGTTGTAACCAGAGTGTTTGTGTCTATGTCTGCAGCAGGTTCTGTTGTAACCAGAGTGTTTGTGTCTGTGTCTGTGGTAGGTTCTGTTGTAACCAGAGTGTTTGTGTCTGTGTCTGTGGTAGGTTCTGTTGTAACCAGAGTGTTTGTGTCTGTGTCTGTGGTAGGTTCTGTTGTAACCAGAGTGTTTGTGTCTATGTCTGCAGCAGGTTCTGTTGTAACCAGAGTGTTTGTGTCTGTGTCTGTGGTAGGTTCTGTTGTAACCAGAGTGTTTGTGTCTGTGTCTGTGGTAGGTTCTGTTGTAACCAGAGTGTTTGTGTTGTGTCTAGGTTCTGTTGTAACCAGAGTGTTTGTGTCTATGTCTGCAGCAGGTTCTGTTGTAACCAGAGTGTTTGTGTCTGTGTCTGTGGTAGGTTCTGTTGTAACCAGAGTGTTTGTGTCTGTCTGCAGCAGGTTCTGTTGTAACCAGAGTGTTTGTGTCTGTGTCTGTGGTAGGTTCTGTTGTAACCAGAGTGTTTGTGTCTGTGTCTGTGGTAGGTTCTGTTGTAACCAGAGTGTTTGTGTCTGTGTCTGTGGTAGGTTCTGTTGTAACCAGAGTGTTTGTGTCTGTGTCTGTGGTAGGTTCTGTTGTAACCAGAGTGTTTGTGTCTGTGTCTGTGGTAGGTTCTGTTGTAACCAGAGTGTTTGTGTCTATGTCTGCAGCAGGTTCTGTTGTAACCAGAGTGTTTGTGTCTGTGTCTGTGGTAGGTTCTGTTGTAACCAGAGTGTTTGTGTCTGTGTCTGTGGTAGGTTCTGTTGTAACCAGAGTGTTTGTGTCTATGTCTGCAGCAGGTTCTGTTGTAACCAGAGTGTTTGTGTCTGTGTCTGTGGTAGGTTCTGTTGTAACCAGAGTGTTTGTGGCAGGTTCTGTTGTAACCAGTGTGTTTTTGTCTGAGGCAGGTTCTGCATCATAACCAGAGTGTTTGTGTCTGTGGTAGCTTCTGTGGTAACCAGAGTGTTTGTGTCTGTGTCTGTGGCAGGTTCTGTTGTAACCAGAGTGTTTGTGTCTGAGGCAGGTTCTGCATGTAACCAGAGTGTTTGTGTCTGTGGTAGCTTCTGTGGTAACCAGAGTGTTTGTGTCTGTGCCTGTGGCAGGTTCTGTTGTAACCAGAGTGTTTGTGTCTGTGTCTGTGGTAGGTTCTGTTGTAACCAGAGTGTTTGTGTCTGTGTCTGTGGTAGGTTCTGTTGTAACCAGAGTGTTTGTGTCTATGTCTGCAGCAGGTTCTGTTGTAACCAGAGTGTTTGTGTCTATGTCTGTGGTAGGTTCTGTTGTAACCAGAGTGTTTGTGTCTGTGTCTGTGGTAGGTTCTGTTGTAACCAGAGTGTTTGTGTCTATGTCTGCAGCAGGTTCTGTTGTAACCAGAGTGTTTGTGTCTGTGTCTGTGGTAGGTTCTGTTGTAACCAGAGTGTTTGTGTCTGTGGCAGGTTCTGTTGTAACCAGTGTGTTTTTGTGTCTGAGGCAGGTTCTGCATCATAACCAGAGTGTTTGTGTCTGTGGTAGCTTCTGTGGTAACCAGAGTGTTTGTGTCTGTGTCTGTGGCAGGTTCTGTTGTAACCAGAGAGTGTTTGTGTCTGTTTGTGTCTGTGGTAGCTTCTGTGGTAACCAGAGTGTTTGTGTCTGTGCCTGTGGCAGGTTCTGTGGTAACCAGAGTGTTTGTGTCTGTGTCTGTGGTAGGTTCTGTTGTAACCAGAGTGTTTGTGTCTATGTCTGTGTTCTGTTGTAACCAGAGTGTTTGTGTCTGTGTCTGTGGTAGGTTCTGTTGTAACCAGAGTGTTTGTGTCTGTGTCTGTGGTAGGTTCTGTTGTAACCAGAGTGTTTGTGTCTGTGTCTGTGGTAGGTTCTGTTGTAACCAGAGTGTTTGTGTCTATGTCTGCAGCAGGTTCTGTTGTAACCAGAGTGTTTGTGTCTATGTCTGTGGTAGGTTCTGTTGTAACCAGAGTGTTTGTGTCTGTGTCTGTGGTAGGTTCTGTTGTAACCAGTGTTTGTGTCTATGTCTGTTTGTTGTAACCAGAGTGTTTGTGTCTGTGTCTGTGGTAGGTTCTGTTGTAACCAGAGTGTTTGTGTCTGTGGCAGGTTCTGTTGTAACCAGTGTGTTTTTGTCTGAGGCAGGTTCTGCATCATAACCAGAGTGTTTGTGTCTGTGGTAGCTTCTGTGGTAACCAGAGTGTTTGTGTCTGTGTCTGTGGCAGGTTCTGTTGTAACCAGAGTGTTTGTGTCTGAGGCAGGTTCT
The DNA here is from genome assembly GCF_034236695.1 of Oncorhynchus nerka. Classification (NCBI taxonomy): domain Eukaryota; kingdom Metazoa; phylum Chordata; class Actinopteri; order Salmoniformes; family Salmonidae; genus Oncorhynchus; species Oncorhynchus nerka. Next base: position 81,682,594 of record NC_088408.1, read on the forward strand.
GCATCATAACCAGAGTGTTTGTGTCTGTGGTAGCTTCTGTGGTAACCAGAGTGTTTGTGTCTGTGTCTGTGTTGCAGGTTCTGTTGTAACCAGAGTGTTTGTGTCTGTGTCTGTGGTAGGTTCTGTTGTAACCAGAGTGTTTGTGTCTGTGTCTGTGGTAGGTTCTGTTGTAACCAGAGTGTTTTTGTGTCTGTGTCTGCAGCAGGTTCTGTTGTAACCAGAGTGTTTGTGTCTGTGTCTGTGGTAGGTTCTGTTGTAACCAGAGTGTTTGTGTCTGTGTCTGTGGTAGGTTCTGTTGTAACCAGAGTGTTTGTGTCTGTGTCTGTGGTAGGTTCTGTTGTAACCAGAGTGTTTGTGTCTGTGTCTGTGGTAGGTTCTGTTGTAACCAGAGTGTTTGTGTCTGTGTCTGTGGTAGGTTCTGTTGTAACCAGAGTGTTTGTGTCTGTGTCTGTGGTAGGTTCTGTTGTAACCAGAGTGTTTGTGTCTGTGTCTGTGGTAGGTTCTGTTGTAACCAGAGTGTTTGTGTCTATGTCTGCAGCAGGTTCTGTGGTGTAGTGTGTTTGTGTCTGTGTCTGTGGTAGGTTCTGTTGTAACCAGAGTGTTTGTGTCTGTGTCTGTGGTAGGTTCTGTTGTAACCAGAGTGTTTGTGTCTGTGTCTGTGGTAGGTTCTGTTGTAACCAGTGTTTGTGTCTGTGTCTGTGGTAGGTTCTGTTGTAACCAGAGTGTTTGTGTCTGTGTCTGTGGTAGGTTCTGTTGTAACCAGAGTGTTTGTGTCTGTGTCTGTGGTAGGTTCTGTTGTAACCAGAGTGTTTTTGTCTATGTCTGCAGCAGGTTCTGTTGTAACCAGAGTGTTTGTGTCTGTGTCTGTGGTAGGTTCTGTTGTAACCAGAGTGTTTGTGTCTGTGTCTGTGGTAGGTTCTGTAACCAGAGTGTTTGTGTCTGTGTCTGTGGTAGGTTCTGTTGTAACCAGAGTGTTTGTGTCTGTGTCTGTGGTAGGTTCTGTTGTAACCAGAGTGTTTGTGTCTATGTCTGCAGCAGGTTCTGTGGTAACTAGTGTGTTTGTGTCTGTGTCTGTGGTAGGTTCTGTTGTAACCAGAGTGTTTGTGTCTGTGTCTGTGGTAGGTTGTGTTGTAACCAGAGTGTTTGTGTCTGTGTCTGTGGTAGGTTCTGTTGTAACCAGAGTGTTTGTGTCTGTGTCTGTGGTAGGTTCTGTTGTAACCAGAGTGTTTGTGTCTGTGTCTGTGGTAGGTTCTGTTGTAACCAGAGTGTTTGTGTCTGTGTCTGTGGTAGGTTCTGTTGTAACCAGAGTGTTTGTGTCTATGTCTGCAGCAGGTTCTGTTGTAACCAGAGTGTTTGTGTCTGTGTCTGTGGTAGGTTCTGTTGTAACCAGAGTGTTTGTGTCTGTGTCTGTGGTAGGTTCTGTTGTAACCAGAGTGTTTGTGTCTGTGTCTGTGGTAGGTTCTGTTGTAACCAGAGTGTTTGTGTCTGTGTCTGTGGTAGGTTCTGTTGTAACCAGAGTGTTTGTGTCTGTGTCTGTGGTAGGTTCTGTTGTAACCAGTGTGTTTTTGTCTGAGGCAGGTTCTGCATCATAACCAGAGTGTTTGTGTCTGTGGTAGCTTCTGTGGTAACCAGAGTGTTTGTGTCTGTGTCTGTGGCAGGTTCTGTTGTAACCAGAGTGTTTGTGTCTGAGGCAGGTTCTGCATCATAACCAGAGTGTTTGTGTCTGTGGTAGCTTCTGTGGTAACCAGAGTGTTTGTGTCTGTGCCTGTGGCAGGTTCTGTTGTAACCAGAGTGTTTGTGTCTGTGTCTGTGGTAGGTTCTGTTGTAACCAGAGTGTTTGTGTCTGTGTCTGTGGTAGGTTCTGTTGTAACCAGAGTGTTTGTGTCTATGTCTGTGGCAGGTTCTGTTGTAACCAGAGTGTTTGTGTCTGTGTCTGTGGTAGGTTCTGTTGTAACCAGAGTGTTTGTGTCTGTGTCTGTGTAGGTTCTGTTGTAACCAGAGTGTTTGTGTCTGTGTCTGTGGTAGGTTCTGTTGTAACCAGAGTGTTTGTGTCTGTGTCTGTGGTAGGTTCTGTTGTAACCAGAGTGTTTGTGTCTGTGTCTGTGGTAGGTTCTGTTGTAACCAGAGTGTTTGTGTCTGTGTCTGTGGTAGGTTCTGTTGTAACCAGAGTGTTTGTGTCTGTGTCTGTGGTAGGTTCTGTTGTAACCAGAGTGTTTGTGTCTATGTCTGCAGCAGGTTATGTTGTAACCAGAGTGTTTGTGTCTGTGTCTGTGGTAGGTTCTGTTGTAACCAGAGTGTTTGTGTCTGTGTCTGTGGTAGGTTCTGTTGTAACCAGAGTGTTTTGTCTATGTCTGCAGCAGGTTCTGTTGTAACCAGAGTGTTTGTGTCTGTGTCTGTGGTAGGTTCTGTTGTAACCAGAGTGTTTGTGTCTGTGTCTGTGGTAGGTTCTGTTGTAACCAGAGTGTTTGTGTCTATGTCTGCAGCAGGTTCTGTGTAACCAGAGTGTTTGTGTCTGTGTCTGTGGTAGGTTCTGTTGTAACCAGAGTGTTTGTGTCTGTGTCTGTGGTAGGTTGTGTTGTAACCAGAGTGTTTGTGTCTGTGTCTGTGGTAGGTTCTGTTGTAACCAGAGTGTTTGTGTCTGTGTCTGTGGTAGGTTCTGTTGTAACCAGAGTGTTTGTGTCTGTGTCTGTGGTAGGTTCTGTTGTAACCAGAGTGTTTGTGTCTGTGTCTGTGGTAGGTTCTGTTGTAACCAGAGTGTTTGTGTCTATGTCTGCAGCAGGTTCTGTTGTAACCAGAGTGTTTGTGTCTGTGTCTGTGGTAGGTTCTGTTGTAACCAGAGTGTTTGTGTCTATGTCTGCAGCAGGTTCTGTTGTATCCAGAGTGTTTGTGTCTGTGTCTGTGGTAGGTTCTGTTGTAACCAGAGTGTTTGTGTCTGTGTCTGTGGTAGGTTCTGTTGTAACCAGAGTGTTTGTGTCTGTGGCAGGTTCTGTTGTAACCAGTGTGTTTTTGTCTGAGGCAGGTTCTGCATCATAACCAGAGTGTTTGTGTCTGTGGTAGCTTCTGTGGTAACCAGAGTGTTTGTGTCTGTGTCTGTGGCAGGTTCTGTTGTAACCAGAGTGTTTGTGTCTGAGGCAGGTTCTGCATCATAACCAGAGTGTGTTTGTGTCTGTGGTAGCTTCTGTGGTAACCAGAGTGTTTGTGTCTGTGTCTGTGGTAGGTTCTGTTGTAACCAGAGTGTTTGTGTCTGTGTCTGTGGTAGGTTCTGTTGTAACCAGAGTGTTTGTGTCTGTGTCTGTGGTAGGTTCTGTTGTAACCAGAGTGTTTGTGTCTATGTCTGCAGCAGGTTCTGTTGTAACCAGAGTGTTTGTGTCTGTGTCTGTGGTAGGTTCTGTTGTAACCAGAGTGTTTGTGTCTGTGTCTGTGGTAGGTTCTGTTGTAACCAGAGTGTTTGTGTCTGTGTCTGTGGTAGGTTCTGTTGTAACCAGAGTGTTTGTGTCTGTGTCTGTGGTAGGTTCTGTTGTAACCAGAGTGTTTGTGTCTGTGTCTGTGGTAGGTTCTGTTGTAACCAGAGTGTTTGTGTCTGTGTCTGTGGTAGGTTCTGTTGTAACCAGAGTGTTTGTGTCTGTGTCTGTGGTAGGTTCTGTTGTAACCAGAGTGTTTGTGTCTATGTCTGCAGCAGGTTCTGTGGTAACTAGTGTGTTTGTGTCTGTGTCTGTGGTAGGTTCTGTTGTAACCAGAGTGTTTGTGTCTGTGTCTGTGGTAGGTTCTGTTGTAACCAGAGTGTTTGTGTCTGTGTCTGTGGTAGGTTCTGTTGTAACCAGAGTGTTTGTGTCTGTGTCTGTGGTAGGTTCTGTTGTAACCAGAGTGTTTGTGTCTGTGTCTGTGGTAGGTTCTGTTGTAACCAGAGTGTTTGTGTCTGTGTCTGTGGTAGGTTCTGTTGTAACCAGAGTGTTTTTGTCTATGTCTGCAGCAGGTTCTGTTGTAACCAGAGTGTTTGTGTCTGTGTCTGTGGTAGGTTCTGTTGTAACCAGAGTGTTTGTGTCTGTGTCTGTGGTAGGTTCTGTTGTAACCAGAGTGTTTGTGTCTGTGTCTGTGGTAGGTTCTGTTGTAACCAGAGTGTTTGTGTCTGTGTCTGTGGTAGGTTCTGTTGTAACCAGAGTGTTTGTGTCTATGTCTGCAGCAGGTTCTGTGGTAACTAGTGTGTTTGTGTCTGTGTCTGTGGTAGGTTCTGTTGTAACCAGAGTGTTTGTGTCTGTGTCTGTGGTAGGTTCTGTTGTAACCAGAGTGTTTGTGTCTGTGTCTGTGGTAGGTTCTGTTGTAACCAGAGTGTTTGTGTCTGTGTCTGTGGTAGGTTCTGTTGTAACCAGAGTGTTTGTGTCTGTGTCTGTGGTAGGTTCTGTTGTAACCAGAGTGTTTGTGTCTGTGTCTGTGGTAGGTTCTGTTGTAACCAGAGTGTTTGTGTCTATGTCTGGCAGGTTCTGTTGTAACCAGAGTGTTTGTGTCTGTGTCTGTGGTAGGTTCTGTTGTAACCAGAGTGTTTGTGTCTATGTCTGCAGCAGGTTCTGTTGTACCAGAGTGTTTGTGTCTGTGTCTGTGGTAGGTTCTGTTGTAACCAGAGTGTTTGTGTCTGTGTCTGTGGTAGGTTCTGTTGTAACCAGAGTGTTTGTGTCTGTGTCTGTGGTAGGTTCTGTTGTAACCAGAGTGTTTGTGTCTGTGTCTGTGGTAGGTTCTGTTGTAACCAGAGTGTTTGTGTCTGTGTCTGTGGTAGGTTCTGTTGTAACCAGAGTGTTTGTGTCTATGTCTGCAGCAGGTTCTGTTGTAACCAGAGTGTTTGTGTCTATGTCTGTGGTAGGTTCTGTTGTAACCAGAGTGTTTGTGTCTATGTCTGCAGCAGGTTCTGTTGTAACCAGAGTGTTTGTGTCTATGTCTGTGGTAGGTTCTGTTGTAACCAGAGTGTTTGTGTCTGTGTCTGTGGTAGGTTCTGTTGTAACCAGAGTGTTTGTGTCTATGTCTGCAGCAGGTTCTGTTGTAACCAGAGTGTTTGTGTCTGTGTCTGTGGTAGGTTCTGTTGTAACCAGAGTGTTTGTGTCTGTGGCAGGTTCTGTTGTAACCAGTGTGTTTTTGTCTGAGGCAGGTTCTGCATCATAACCAGAGTGTTTGTGTCTGTGGTAGCTTCTGTGGTAACCAGAGTGTTTGTCTCTGTGTCTGTGGCAGGTTCTGTTGTAACCAGAGTGTTTGTGTCTGAGGCAGGTTCTGCATCATAACCAGAGTGTTTGTGTCTGTGGTAGCTTCTGTGGTAACCAGAGTGTTTGTGTCTGTGCCTGTGGCAGGTTCTGTGGTAACCAGAGTGTTTGTGTCTGTGTCTGTGGTAGGTTCTGTTGTAACCAGAGTGTTTGTGTCTATGTCTGCAGCAGGTTCTGTTGTAACCAGAGTGTTTGTGTCTGTGTCTGTGGTAGGTTCTGTTGTAACCAGAGTGTTTGTGTCTGTGTCTGTGGTAGGTTCTGTTGTAACCAGAGTGTTTGTGTCTGTGTCTGTGGTAGGTTCTGTTGTAACCAGAGTGTTTGTGTCTATGTCTGCAGCAGGTTCTGTTGTAACCAGAGTGTTTGTGTCTGTGTCTGTGGTAGGTTCTGTTGTAACCAGAGTGTTTGTGTCTGTGTCTGTGGTAGGTTCTGTTGTAACCAGAGTGTTTGTGTCTGTGTCTGTGGTAGGTTCTGTTGTAACCAGAGTGTTTGTGTCTGTGTCTGTGGTAGGTTCTGTTGTAACCAGAGTGTTTGTGTCTGTGTCTGTGGTAGGTTCTGTTGTAACCAGAGTGTTTGTGTCTGTGTCTGTGGTAGGTTCTGTTGTAACCAGAGTGTTTGTGTCTGTGTCTGTGGTAGGTTCTGTTGTAACCAGAGTGTTTGTGTCTATGTCTGCAGCAGGTTCTGTTGTAACCAGAGTGTTTGTGTCTATGTCTGTGGTAGGTTCTGTTGTAACCAGAGTGTTTGTGTCTGTGTCTGTGGTAGGTTCTGTTGTAACCAGAGTGTTTGTGTCTATGTCTGCAGCAGGTTCTGTTGTAACCAGAGTGTTTGTGTCTGTGTCTGTGGTAGGTTCTGTTGTAACCAGAGTGTTTGTGTCTGTGGCAGGTTCTGTTGTAACCAGTGTGTTTTTGTCTGAGGCAGGTTCTGCATCATAACCAGAGTGTTTGTGTCTGTGGTAGCTTCTGTGGTAACCAGAGTGTTTGTGTCTGTGTCTGTGGCAGGTTCTGTTGTAACCAGAGTGTTTGTGTCTGAGGCAGGTTCTGCATCATAAGCAGAGTGTTTGTGTCTGTGGTAGCTTCTGTGGTAACCAGAGTGTTTGTGTCTGTGCCTGTGGCAGGTTCTGTGGTAACTAGTGTGTTTGTGTCTGTGTCTGTGGTAGGTTCTGTTGTAACCAGAGTGTTTGTGTCTGTGCCTGTGGCAGGTTCTGTGGTAACTAGTGTGTTTGTGTCTGTGTCTGTGGTAGGTTCTGTGGTAACCAGTGTGTTTGTGTCTGTGTCGGTGGTAGGTTCTGTTGTAACCAGAGTGTTTGTGTCTGTGTCTGCAGCAGGTTCTGTGGTAACCAGAGTGTTTGTGTCTGTGGCAGGTTTTGCATCATAACCAGTGTGTTTGTGTCTGTGCCTGTGCCAGGTTCTGTGGTAACCAGTGTGTTTGTGTCTGTGCCTGTGGCAGGTTCTGTGGTAACCAGAGTGTCTGTGTCTGTGCCTGTGGCTGGTTCTGTGGTAACCAGAGTGTTTGTGTCTGAGGCAGGTTCTGCATCATAACCAGAGTGTTTGTGTCTGTGGTAGCTTCTGTTGTAACCAGTGTGTTTGTGTCTGAGGCAGGTTCTGTGGTAACCAGAGTGTTTGTGTCTGTGCCTGTGGCAGGTTCTGTGGTAACTAGTGTGTTTGTGTCTGTGTCTGTGGCAGGTTCTGTGGTAACCAGTGTGTCTGTGTCTGTGTCTGAGGCAGGTTCTGTGGTAACCAGAGTGTTTGTGTCTGTGTCTGCAGCAGGTTCTGTGGTAACCAGTGTGTTTGTGTCTGTGTCTGAGGCAGGTGCTGTGCTAACCAGTGTGTTTGTGTCTGAGGCAGGTTCTGTGGTAACCAGAGTGTTTATGTCTGTGCCTGTGGCAGGTTATGTGGCAACCAGAGTGTTTGTGTCTGTGGTAGGTTCTGTTGTAACCAGAGTGTTTGTGTCTGCAGCAGGTTCTGTTGTAACCAGAGTGTTTGTGTCTGTGCCTGTGGCAGGTTCTACATCATAACCAGAGTGTTTGTGTCTGTGCCTGTGGCAGGTTCTGTGGTAACCAGAGTGTTTGTGTCTATGCCTGTGGCAGGTTCTGTTGTAACCAGTGTGTTTGTGTCTGTGGCAGGTTTTGCATCATAACCAGTGTGTTTGTGTCTGTGCCTGTGGCAGGTTCTGTGGTAACTAGTGTGTTTGTGTCTGTGCCTGTGGCAGGTTCTATGGTAACCAGAGTGTCTGTGTCTGTGTCTGGGGCAGGTTCTGTGGTAACCAGAGTGTTTGTGCCTGTGCCTGTGGCTGGTTCTGTGGTAACCAGAGTGTTTGTGTCTGTGGAAAGTTATGTTGTAACCAGAGTGTTTGTGTCTGTGGCAGGTTCTGTTGTAACCAGAGTGTTTGTGTCTGTGGCAGGTTCTGTGGTAACCAGAGTGTTTGTGTCTGTGGCAGGTTCTGTTGTAACCAAAGTGTTTGTGTCTGTGGCAGGTTCTGTTGTAACCAGAGTGTTTGTGTCTGTGCCTGTGGCAGGTTCTGTGGTAACCAGAGTGTTTGTCTGTGCCTGTGGCAGGTTCTGTGGTAACCAGTGTGTCCTTGTCTGTGGTAAGTTCTGCATCATAACCAGAGTGTCTATTGCAGGTTCTGTGGAGGTCTGTTTCTTGACATCAAGAGAAAAATACCCTGGTTGCTTAGTGACTTCTATGAAGGCTTTCACATCCAGTCTATCTCTGCTGTGCTGTTCATCTACCTGGGCTGCATCACCAACGCCATCACCTTCGGAGGCCTGCTGGGAGACGCCACAGACAACTACCAGGTTGGGCTGCTTTAGCCTGAAATCCACAACTGTTTTGTGTTACCATTCCACCCCTTATACTCCGTGTTATATACCAATATGTTTGGCATATGACAAAGTACAATGAATGGAATGTTAAAACAAACAGACTGGTACCCAGGGTAGGGCCAATTAATTAATGTCCTAATTTTCTGAGTCAATGATTTGCAAAATGGAACAAAACAAATAAATGTATGGTAGCTTAATTGGGGGGAGAGAGAGACTGAGAGAGAGATGGATTTAGTTCAGTCACTGGCCCTATCCATCACATGCAGTATATGGACCAATGACTGAACTGAATTCATTTGTTCATCTCTTTCTCTCTCTCTCTGGCAATTCAATTCAGAAGGCTTTATTGGCATGGGAAACATACAGTAGGTTTACATTTCCAAAGCAAGTAAAATAGATAATAAATTAAAGTGACATTAACAATACAAAAACATTACACTCACAAGTTTCAAAGGAATAGATACATTTCAAATGCCATATTATAGGTATGTACAGTGTTCTAATGATGTGCTAATACTTAAAGTACAAAAGGGAACATAAATAAACATAAATATGGGTTGTATTTATAATGGTGTTTGTTCTTCACTGGTTGCCCTTTTCTTGTGGCAACAGGTCCCAAATCTGGCTGCTGTGATGGCACACTGTGTTATTTCACCCAATAGATATTTGAGTTTATCAAAATTGGATTTGTTTTGGAATTCTTTGTGGGTCTGTGTAATCAGAGGGAAATATGTGGTTATACATTTGGCAAGAGGTTAGTAAGTGCAGCTCAGTTTCCACATAGCCTGTCTTCTCTTGAGAGCCAGGTCTGCCTACGGCGGCCTTTCTCAATAGCAAGGCTATGCTCACTGAGTCTGTACATAGTCAAAGCTTTCCTTAATTTTGGGTCAGTCACAGTGGTCAGGTATTATGCCACTGCGTACTCTCTGTTTATGGCTAATTCCAGTTTGCTCTGTTTTTTGGTAAATTCTTTACAGCATGTCAAGTAATTATATATATTTTTTCTCATGATTTGTTGGGTCTAATTGTGTTGCTGTTGCTGTCCTGGGGCTCTGTGGGGTCTGTTCGTGTTTGTGAACAGAGCCCCATGACCAGCTTGCTTAGGGGACTCTTCTCCAGGTTAATCTCTCTGTAGGTGATGGCTTTGTTATGGAAGGTTTGGGAATCGCTTCCCTTTAGATGGTTGTAGAATTGAACTCTCTATCTCTCTTTCTCACTTTCTTTCTCTCTCTCTCTCTCTCTCTCTCTCTCTTTCTGTCTCATTTTCTCTCTCTCAAACTAACCCCACCTGCCCTCTCTCTCTTTCTCTGTTTCAGGGTGTGATGGAGAGTTTCCTGGGCACAGCGTTGTCAGGAACAGTATTCTGTCTGTTTAGTGGTCAGCCCCTCATCATCCTCAGCTCTACTGGACCTATCCTCATCTTTGAGAAACTGCTCTTCGAATTCAGCAAGTGAGCGAGCTCAACCCCACCCTAGTTCACAATCAGACACTGTAGCCTATATGTAGTATTTGAATACATATGGTTCCTCCTCTTGATTTGATGAGAATTCAAACAACACGCACATCAGACAGTTATATGAATGGCACAATGATGAGATAAGATTTGATGTGTCTTATTGGAGAGTATGCGTCCATTCCAGCTTCATAAAAAGACTCTCCTGCCTTCCACATTCTGCCCCTATATCAATAATGTTCTTATTTATAAGGAACAATGGTATAGACTACATGGAGCTGCGTCTGTGGATCGGGATCCACTCCTGTTTGCAGTGCTTCCTCCTGGTCGCCACGGACGCCAGCTACATCATCAAGTACATGACCCGCTTCACAGAGGAGGGCTTCTCCAGCCTCATCTCCTTCATCTTCATCTCTGATGCCATCAAGAAGATGGTGGGTCATGTGTGTGTGCACGCAGACGCGCACACACACACGCACACACACACACGCAGGCGAGTACACATGTAGTCATGCAAGCACACACACACACACATTAAACTGTTTATATAATGTGTTGCTACAGATGGGCTCCTTCAAATACTACCCCATCAACACCGACTTCAAGCCAGACTACGTCACCGCCTACAAGTGCGAGTGCCTGGCCCCAGACCCCAGTGAGTCCATCCTTAGCTGTATAAAATATTACTGAAGTGCAGAGTCCCCAGCAGAGGATATAAGGGTTGTTAAAGGGTCGAAGAGGCTTATGATGAGGTTATCAGGACCTAGTAGCCTGGGTGTCAGTCTGTTTCCACTCTCTCATAACAGCTCCTTATGGAATTGTCTCGCCAACCATGTCAAAAGTTTGACAGGAATAGAAATGGCAATAGCACAAAGAAATGTGGGTATTAGCAGGACCTGGCTACCGCCAAGGGGTATGGGGACACCACAATTATAGAATGGTTTGGTAATATAAGGATGGATTATACCTTTATGCCTGTTTGGAGACGTTTATTGCATTGTGAAATCTTATATTGCAAACGTTATGAGAATTGACTGAAGATACTTGACTACTGTAACTGATTTGTCTCACGTTTGTTTTTGCTGCACACACAAATGGCTGCTGTCTGATGCGAGTGAGTAATACTTCCTGTGTATGCATGAGCTTTAACTAGCTACTCCTTCTCTCTGTTCAAAGTCTCAAAGTCTACCTGTTAAAATCTTATTTTATTTTGTATTTCTCTTGTCCCCTGACTCTGCCGTCATCTCGTTTTCCCTCTCTGCATCTCAATTTCTCCTTCATTACCCTCCTCTCTTTGTCTCTTTCTCCCTTCTTCTAACTTAAACAGTGGCTTCAATGATCTTCAATGGTTTAGTGCCAGTGCCAACTGATAACACCTCTAGTCTCTTTGGAGTAAGTTGTTGTTTTTATTCTATGTGTATTTTGTCATGTCTTTTTAAAGA